>NW_010316195.1:46123-46703 GCF_000700745.2 Antrostomus carolinensis
TTTTCAGCTCCAGCCCCTTCAGGGGCTTTAAGTAGGTAAAACCTGAGGAAGAGGCTATTTTCCTCCCTCCCTTTTGAGCCCTGCCTTGTGCCCAAAAGGCCCCCTTGTTTCACGCGTGCCAGTCACCTGGCTGGGCCCCCAGCCCCTTTCTCTCCCAGCCTCCCCTTTCTTTCTCCTTTCTCTCTTTTGACTTTTCCAGGAGCCCTCGCTCTCCAAACGAGCTTCAGATTGGATCCAGATTGAGGTCCCTTTGTCTTTCAAGGGTTGTACTAAGCTAATTAAATGTGATCCCAACAAATAAACGCAGATCTCCCCATTACATTCAGGCCTGCCTTTCAGGCAGCACCGGGCGGCCCCTCGCCCCCGCCCGCTGCGCACAGGGTCCCCCTCATTGAGTCCTGGCCATTGAAAGCACTGCCAGCATTTCTTTTGTGCCGGGGGTCTCCGAGCCCTTTTTCCATCAGAAAAGACCCCCAAACAGCAGCTCGGCCTTTGTGAGTTTGCAAGCAAACGCCAAAGAAAAGCCCCCTGAATGCTTTAATAAATGACACATTTAGCAACTTCGGAGGCGCCTGGCTCC
>NW_010316196.1:0-240 GCF_000700745.2 Antrostomus carolinensis
AGGGATGGGGATGGGGACAGGGATGGGGACATGGCTGGGAATAGGGATGGGGACAGCAATAGGGACAGGACCGGGATGGGATGGGGCTGGAGATGGAGATGAGGATGGGACAGGGCTGGAGGTGACAGGATGGGGACAGGGATGGGGACAGGGCTGGGGACAGGGCTGGAGGTGACGGGATGGGGACAGGGATGAGGACAGGGATGGGGACAGGGATGGGGACAGGGCTGGAGGGGACAG
>NW_010316196.1:521-1539 GCF_000700745.2 Antrostomus carolinensis
TGTGGGGCCTGTGGGGACCTGTGGGGACCCCACGCTGACACCAGCCCCCCGCTGTCCCCCCAGGAGGTGAAGAACCTCCAGGCCCAGGTCTCCGAGTCGGCGTTGACGGTGGAGGTGGACGCGCCCAAGTCCCAGGACCTGGGGAAGATCATGGCAGAGATCCGGGCTCAGTATGACGCCCTGGCCCAGAAGAACCTGGAGGACCTGGAGAAGCAATGGGGACGGCAGGTGGGTCCACACACCAACCCCCCCCCCAACCCAAACCTCCTCCCTGGTGGTCCCCAAGCAACTGGGGTGATGGTCCATAGGGGGGAGGGCAACCCCCAGCTCAATGGGGTGGTCAACTGGGGGACACAAGGAGGAACCCTGGTCTGATCCAGGGGTGACCCCCAATGACACCTCACAAGGAGGACATGAGCCAATGGGGTTCCTGGCCCAACATTGTGGTGACCCCCATCCCATAGGGGACACCAAGCCCAGTGTGGATCTTCTCCAAGGGGTCCCCATCATCCACGATGGTCTGGGGACAGCAAGGGGACAGTGGTGGCATCTAGCAGGCATGTGCCCTGGGTGCCAGGACATCCCAGACCAGGTTGGGGTGGGGGACAGTGGTGGCATCCAGCCAGGTCCCATCCTTCAGGATGGTCTTGTGATGGTGAGGGGACAGTGGTGGCATCTAGAAGGGATGAGCCCCAGGTGGTGGGATGTCCCATGTCCCATCCTTCAGGACACCCTGGGGACAGTGAGGGGACAGTGGTGGCATCCAGCAGGGATGAGCCCCAGGTGGTGGGACATGTGAGGGGACAGTGGTGGCATCCAATAGGGATGAGCCCCAGGTGGTGGGACAACTTTGGGGACATTCCCCAGGGGAAACCTGTACCAGGGTGACCCCAACTCCACAGTGGGGACCTTCTCCAACAGGTCCAACCCTGGAGACATTCCTGCAGGACCCCCTTTCCCATGTGGGGGGACCCCACTCCTTGGAGTTGGTTCTTCCTGGGGTGGCCTCACCCCCCCC
>NW_010316197.1:0-261 GCF_000700745.2 Antrostomus carolinensis
CCTCTAAGGCCCCCCTGGCCCCCCCTTTCCCCTCCCATCCGTGCACAAGGCAAGCAGCATTTCACAGGGATAACCAGACCCCGGGCAGGTATGAATACACAAGAGAATAACTACAGATTTTGGTTTTCAATCATTACCCCAATAGCCTTTCACCTCTGGAGAGCTGGATTCAATGCCTGTTAAGATACAAGTGACAATGAGTGTGGCTGTCTCAAGTTTAGAGCCCCAAACGGAGTCCTTTTAGCCTTTTTGTTTTGTTTT
>NW_010316198.1:0-2975 GCF_000700745.2 Antrostomus carolinensis
TGGCATTGGCATCTGGGGTGGTTGCAGTGCCCGTGGGGTCTGCTCTTGGCCCTGCTCCCAGCGGGGAGCGGGTGTCTGGCCTGACCAGTAACAGGACTGGGGAGATATTAAGGTCCCTTTCTGTGTCCTTGTCGGTGTTTTATCAGAGTCGTCTGGAAGGGCGCAGGGTACCTGGTGAAACAGTCTTTGCACATCTGAAGCCCGTAATCGTTCATTGCTCTGGAGAATTTCCATAAAGTGCCATGAAAAACCCATTTTACTGCTCATTTGGCTTAGACAAGTTGGCCATCAGGGTGGGAACGCGCAGAGCTCCTGGCATCCGTGGCCATGGGGTGTTTTCCCTTCCAGGGCTGGTTTTGTGCGGGTGCTGGGGGAGATGTGGGTGCTCAGGGGTCTTGTGGGGAGAAGGTGGGGTGGCCATGGCAGGGCCCTCACTTCCAGACAATGGCGTTTGTGGTCTATTGTCTGGGCAATGTGGCATGTCCTCACCGGCTCCAGGAAGCGTGTGCATCCCTGGTGGGGCCAAGCCAGGCTGCTGGGGGGGTCTGCTGGGGCTGGGCCCGTGAGTGACCTGCACTGTCCCTGTGCCCGGAGCCTCGACCACCTCGGTGGCGCGGGTGGCTCATGGTGTGGCTGCAGCCAGGGATCTTGGCGAGTTTCCCCTCTGGTCCCAGCGCTGTATTTCACTGTAATGCTCAGTGCTGTCCTAATCCCATTAACTCTCCCCTTTGTCTCCTCCACCTGAAATCCTTCATCAGCTCTCGCAGCTGGGGCAGGAGACCCTGGTGCAGCTGCACGGCGCTTTCAGCTGAGGCTGTTCCTGTGACAGTGGCTTCCCTTCAAGGCTGTGGTTTGGTGTGGGAGCACTTGATGGGATTTGGCTTTTTATCACACTTCCAGATCTGCGGGGTTTGAGATGGCGCTGCCGCCGCTCGCAGATGGCAGAGCCTTCGGGAGCCGAGCTGCCCTTGGCCCCGCTCCGCGGGCTGGGAAGCGGAGGCTCTTTGCAGAGGACTTGCAAGACTTTAATTGCAGCATCTGTACAGAGGCTTGCGCTAGTCTGGAAGGTTTAAATTAGACTGGCTTCTAATTAACAGAAGTTAAAAAGAAATTTAATTTCTATTAAAACAGTGTGAGTCTACCTTGGACTTCAGCTTTTACCTTCATTTCAGCTGGTGCTTTCCCACCTAGACAGGCCCTGCGGCGGGGTGTGTGGGGCACCCAGTGTCACCCAGAGCCGGGGCTTGGGGAGTGGCTCTCAGTCCCATGGGACCGTGGAGTGTCCTGGGTGGGTCTGTGTGGGTGGGAGCAGATGAGAGGGCAGCTCAGGAGGGCACCAGGGCCACAGCGGTGCCTTGAGTCACCGCATTGAATCGCAGCAGTGTTCTCTGCTTTGGGAGGGTTGGTTTTTCCCCCTTCCCCATGGACGTGGTTTGGCGAAGCGGTGGAGGACAGCGGGGTGTGAAGGCACAGGTACTCCCTCTCCAAAGAAGTCTTAAAACTTGACCTAAGTGGTGAAAAACCACATCTGTGTTTAACTTGGGTTGGCTTTAGAGCTGTGCAGGCTCCTGTGCACAGGTGCCTCGATGGGCAGAGCTCCTTGTCCCCTCTGCTTCCCTCCTCTGCCGTGGGAATGCCCACGGCTCGTGGGTGGGTGCAAGGGGAGATGATGTTTCTAATTAGGCAGAGGTTTGACATACCTTTCTGAATGTGCCAGCCCTGATGGGTTCTGCTGCGGCTGCTGACAGCCCTGGAGGCATTTCAACACGCAATGGCTTTGCAAACAGGGCAGGAGCCTGGCGCTGCGGACGCTGGGGTGGTCGGGCAGTCCCACGGCACCTGCACTCACTGGGACCGAGCGCGTCCTTGGGCTCCTTCCGAGACCCCGAGCAGGAACTGGGTGGAATGTCAGGGCTTTCCCAATATCCCCCCCTGGGCGATGGAACCCGTGAGAGGTGGGGAAGGCAAGTGAGCAGCAGTGCCCTCCCGGGTAGACACGGACGCCGGGGTGTGGGATGTGCCGGGGTCCCGTGTGGTTTTGGGGTGGAGGGCTGGATGGAGCCTGTGTGCTCACTGCTGGGGAGAGACCTTTGGCTGCTGCGAGGAGCCCGGCGTAATCGCTGTGACGCGCGGGCAGAGCCCTGGTGACAAATCATTAACTTGCTCTGACAGGCCGGGTGCTGATGGGTGTTGGTGATAATTCCTTGTGAAGCGTCTGAACTTTACAGATATAATGCAATTGGATGGAGAAATTAAGCCCGTCCTCAGCAGCCCTGCATCCCTCCCTGCTGCCCTGGCAGCATCAGGACCAGGTGGCAAATCCCATGTTCCTGGACACCGTGACTGGAGCTGGGAGCAGCCTGCGAGCCTCAAAGCCCAGATTTAAAGCCTGCAATTACCATGTTCTTGAAGGACAGCTCGTTCTTTGTGCTCTTTAAAACAAAATAATGATTATTTTTTTTTCTTATCCAGATGGAGTTATTGTGATTAGTTGCATCATGCCAGTTCTTTCCATGGACAAGTGGCAAGTTCCCATCTTTCCCAGCAGCGTTTCTAAAGAGATCAGCAAACTCTCACTGAGGAGGGGATGTGCCCACGTGGGTCCTCCCTATCCCACTGTCTCCGTGGATGGTGGTGTCTGTGCCAGCAAGCAGGGATGCAGGGAGTGGATGTGCTCTGCCAGAGACCCCACAGTGGGTCTTTGGTGCGCGAATGTCCCTGGGAACCCCTTCCATGGGCTGGGTGCTGCCATGGGGCTCCCCCCGGCCAGGCATTGGCACTGGATCTGTGTGAGGGGGAGCTGCCCCCAGGGCTGTACGAGGCACGGCGTGGGCAGTGGGGCTCCCCAGTGAAGCCCCAGCCGTGGTTCAGTGGATGGTGCTTTGGCACAGCTCTTGCACGAGTCCTGGGTGCCCGGTGGTTCCCAGGGCTGTGGTGCCCCGTGCGAGGGCTTGGCTGCCCCACAATGTGTGGTG
>NW_010316199.1:0-360 GCF_000700745.2 Antrostomus carolinensis
CCAGGGGCCCTGAGCACTGGTGACCCCGCGCAGCCCCACTTACCGTGCCCTGCTCCCCTGACCAGGGCAGCACGAGACTCAGAGAAAGGGGACACGGGGGAGACCCTTCCCACCACCCTGGTCCCCATCAGGGACATGCCAAAGGTCCCTCTTACCTCATGTGCCCCAGCACGGGGGCCAGTGGCCAGAGCTGCCTCTGCCTGCAAGGGCACAGCCTCCTTGGGCTCTGCCAGTGCAGGAGCAAACAAGGCGGTGGCTGCAGGGCAGGTCCCCACTGCAGGGTCCCCTCCAGCTGCTGTGTCACCTCCAAGGCGAGGGCTGTGTCATGGGGTGGCTGGGTGGGGCGGCATCACGGGGCGG
>NW_010316199.1:375-1140 GCF_000700745.2 Antrostomus carolinensis
GATGGTGGAGAGGTGAGGAGGGTCCCCCTGGGCACGTGCCAGCTGCTCCAGGGATGGGCATCGGCACGGCCACGGGCACCGCTGGTGTGAGGGCAGCAGCCTGGACCCCCCGTCACCTGCAGGGACAGGAACACACTCGCCACGTGCAGCCCTTGACATCTGCCCGGGGAGGTGAGTCCCGTCCGGCACCACGAAGGAAAAAAAACGCTGACAGAAAACAACCTCAGAGCTGGGCAGGAGCCGGGCAGGACGCGGCCACCCGGGATCTGAGCGAGAGGAGCTGCCACCTTCCCCGCAGAGGGGGACAGGGACAAGGGCAGGATCACCCGTTCTGTCACTGCCAGGGGCTGTGACACTCTGCGCCGTGTGACACAGGCTGGTCTGGTTAAACCCATGTTTGATCCCCCATGGGACACGCAGGACAGGCCACACGGGGTGCAGGGCTGAGCTCGTGGCACAGAGCAGTCACCATGAAGATTAATAAAATTCCTATGAAGTCTTTTTTTTCCCCCTAAACCAGTTTTGAGAACTCCTGAGACGGGGATGTTCCAATCTAGCTGAAAGTCAGCCCAACCCAAAGGCAGGGCGGGAGGTGGCAGGTCCCCTTCCCTGGTCTCCTCCCACTGTCACAGCTCAAGGGATGGTGCAGAGATTTGTACCCACTGGTGTGACCAGCCCCAAGACCCGCAGTGTCCCACGCAGCCGGCACCGCGGCAGGAGATGCTCAGCCAAGACAGACCCTGGCGAGCACAGCACTGGGGACAC
>NW_010316199.1:1155-1430 GCF_000700745.2 Antrostomus carolinensis
GCCCGGGGACCCCGCCACGCCCGGGGACACCGCTCCTGGGAGCCACCAACCTCTGCAGCCCCAACACAACCCCCTGGGAAAGCACCACAGAGGGGATTTCCAAGCACACCCCATGTCCCCCCACTGCTGCAGACCCCCAGGGCTCCTCCTCACCCACAGTCTGCAGCCCCAACACAACCCCCTGGGAAAGCACCACAGAGGGGATTTCCAAGCACACCCCATGTCCCCCCACTGCTGCAGACCCCCAGGGCTCCTCCTCACCCACAGCACTGCTC
>NW_010316199.1:1883-2141 GCF_000700745.2 Antrostomus carolinensis
CCAGGTGACAAGGGACCCGCAGTGACATGTCTCCCACCCCAGGAGCCCAGAGCCACCCTGGTGTGGGCAGCACCTCTCCCAGGGCCCCAGCAGCACGAATCCTCCTGGAAGACAAGAAGCACCAACATAGTTTCTGCCCTTTTTTCTCCTTTTTTACCAATTTTGGGGCGTGTGGTGAGGTGGGGACAGGACAGCACGTCACCCCCAGCCTGGCAGCCACCGCGAGTGCCGGGGCAACTGCCACCAGCCCTTTTGGGG
>NW_010316199.1:2226-2851 GCF_000700745.2 Antrostomus carolinensis
TGCGAGCGGCTCAGGGGACCGGGAGGGTTTTGTTGGCATTGCCAGAGTGGTGGCACCAGGGGACACCAGGGGACAGCCACACTGAGCCACCCTGCGCTGCCCGCTCTGAATTAGCCCTTTTATGAGACACAGCCCTAATCCCCCCACACGCTGCCATGGGGCACATGGGGAGGGACCCCTGGCATGTCCTGCAGAGCCAGTGAGGGACGTGATGTCCCCAGAGTGCGAGGCCACAGCAAGGCCACATCGTGAGGCAGGGTGGCAACGTGCAGGAGGGAGCTGGAGCATCCGTGCTCCGTCCCATCACCTGGTCCCCGGGGGTACCCAGCCCCTCGGTGCTTGTGCACAGGTGGCAGGACCCTGGTTTTGGGGCAGGTCAATGCCCACACTGTCCCCTGCGCTCACATTCCTGCGTGGACACGATGCCATGTGCTTGATACTGTCACATTTGTCCCTCTCCTGTGCTGTGGGGGATAAATGTGCCACCAACTCCCTGCCCTGCCCGGCCCTGGATGCTCCTGGCAGCTCCAGCACAGCCCAGCAGGGATGTGCCAGGATGGGGACGGCTGCCAGCCCGGGGGTCACCTCCATCGGGTGCACGGGAAGGCACAGGGGGGACATGGGA
>NW_010316199.1:2909-3367 GCF_000700745.2 Antrostomus carolinensis
GGACATGGGAGGGGGGCTCAGTGGTCCCTGGGCACAGGGAGCCCAGCACCCAGGGAGCTGTAAATACAGCAAGTGCTGATCACGGCGCCATGGGAACACAGCGCCTGATCCGAGGAGGGGTAAATATTTAGACAGACGCTGTGAGCGCGCCAAGATCTGGCGTTTAGAGTCTCCGGGGTCGGGGTCTCTCTGGCATGGCCCAGGTGAGGGCAGGTGGGATGGGCACATGCCAGCGGTGGGGCACAGCACCAAGGGGTGACAGCCACGGCTCTGTGCCCTGGTGCCGGCGGCAGATCCCTTCGCAGAGAGGGCTCAGCTGATTGATGCTGCTGCTCTAACCCGGCACAGCACCCGCTGTATTTAATAACATGGCATCTCTCGCTGCCAACCCTTTGGGGACGGCGCTGGCACCGTCCCTGGGAGGGTGGGAAGAGCCCATGGCCCCTCACAACTGGCCA
>NW_010316200.1:0-48678 GCF_000700745.2 Antrostomus carolinensis
GCTTTAAACTGGAAGAGAGTAGGTTTAGACTGAGGTATGAGGAAGAAATTCTTTGCTGTGAGGGTGGTGAGACAGTGTCCCAGGTTGCCCAGAGAAGCTGTGGCTGCTCCTCCCTGGAAGTGTTCAAGGCCAGGTTGGATGAGGCTTTGAGCAACCTGGTCTAGTGGAAGGTGTCCCTGCTGATGGCGGGGGAGTTGGAACTGGATGGTCTTTAAGGTCCCTTCCAACCCAGGCCATTCTATGATTCTATGTAATAGCATATGCATTTCTACTGTAAGAAAAGCTACAAGTATGTTATGCTGTGTCCTGTGCAGAGACTGGGACACCCGCGGGACACGGGGTTGTTGCCTGCTCCTCTAAATAAATGAATGAAGTCGTGCCTCAGCCACGGAGCCAGCACCTACTACTGCTCTGAGTGACACTTCACAGAGCACTGGGTTGCACTGCTCTGCAGCCACTTTTAGCATGGTTCTACTGAACTAGTCTTTTATAGTCATTAATGAAGTTAATGTCCTTCTTAAAAAGTGCTAAAACACAACACCAGAGTTTTAACAAGCGCTGCCTTTCAATTCAGGAGAAAAAAATCCCATGTCCACACTATGGTCTTTGTACGCTCACACCATCTGCAGAGCTGCTGTGCAAACACACTCTGTGCTCAGCTGTGCAGAGTACTTTCTTTTTTTTCCTTTTTATTTTTTAAATTTCAGTGTGTGGTTTGGTTAACACTTCTGCACAGATACCCAATCTCTCATATGTTGTGATAAAACAGGGAATAAAATGGAAAATGTGTTTTCTCTTTTTTCTTTTTTAAATTACAAAGGCCCAGTAAAACCAACTTTTACAAATATGGCATCCAAGTCAGATTTCTTGTGTACACGTAACCTGTATCAAGTTTTTTCTGCTCTACACAACACATAATCTACCTTACCAACCAAATACACTGCCAACTTTGTGTTTCTGAAATTAATACATCTGAAAATGTTTGTTTTTCTTAAAGAAAGTTAAGAGGGAAAATGCTTTTAGTAAATTAATGCAATCATGCTTCTAGCTGCAGATTAAAGCAGATACTAGGTGCCACTGAATAACTACCACATCTGCCAAATTCAATAAATAGTATTTTCTCAGTTAAATGATTAAATCATACCAACGTCACCAGTTACAATTATAAGGTCCATTTCTGTCTTTTCAGCCCTCATCATTATTATTTACTAATAATGTGACAATGACAATCCTTCCCCAGCACACCTCATCCATAAAGAAACTTGATTCAAATCTTAATCTAGACCCATACAATATGCAGACTGAGATAGAAAATCTGCTATTCACCCTATTATTTTTTCCACAGATGCCTCGGAAAAATTCTAAAATCTCATGCTTCCCCAACACTCATCTCAACACACACAGCAGAACATATTCAAAATACATGCAGCTCTTAGTTCATGTTCCTCTCACAGAAGTCAGATACTTGAGATATGAAAAGTTCACATGCAAATGACTCCTCTTCTGATACCTCTCTCAGCATTTTAAGGAATGAATTCACTAACCTTTTCTCCAGGGAGCTGAAGCCAACAAAACAGCAGTTCAGAATTCAAAACCAAGACACAAACATACTTCCAAGGCCTCCAAAGCTGCTAATACCGCACAAGACACTCAGCAGTACAGCCAGCCACCTCCGTGGTGCTGAGGTTTCTTACTTGATAAGGTAATTACATTTGAATAAACAACAATCAAGCAAAGCGTTAAATGTATTGCAACTCCCACCTATTAAAACTAAAGCTGATTTCATTAAAAAATAGGGGTTTATTTAAGAATTATAGCCTAGTTTCAACACTACGAGAGAAGGAGAGGCAGAAAGAAAACAATATTCTGAAATGAAAATGGGGGTCAACAGCCTGTTCTCATATTTCATACCTCAGAAGAAAAACTTTTAATTTCCAGCACAAACTTATTTTCAAATCACAAGACAGAAGACAAAGAAATCCTTTGACAGCTCTAAGCTAGGGCTCTGCAATCCCTGTTTTACAGGGTCTAGAAAGAAAAAAGCTCTCCAAGACTGGGAAGACTTTTCATATGTAGCCCTAAATTAACTGCCCAGGCCCCAGTCTGCAAAAAGAATATACAAATGGAATGTCTCAGTGTAGCCCATCATGGAGCAAATTTTAATACTACTTTATTCCATTAATTTTTTTTTCTAATAATAAATTTAATAAGGGAGCACTAACTTGCTTACTGCTGAATACTGCTGCCTACTATTGAAGCAGAGAAAAGCAGTTTCCTCTAAAGATGGCAGAACATTTGTTACTTGGAAGGGAGGGTTGAAAAACAACAGCTTTAGTTTGCAAAACAAGACAAAGAAAGAATTAGTCACTTTTGCAAAGTGCTTGGAGATTTTCAAACAAAAGGTAGCACCTATAACTCAAAGATACTAATGGTGGGAATACCTTCAAGTGAACTAGGGAACAACTGAAATACCAGTTTCAGAACAAGCCTTTTTTAGTATTTTAGAAACACAGCAACCATACACAGTTCTGTATGGAAAGGTACGTCAGAGAGAAGACAAAATGGGATGTGCATAGGAAGGAATGTGAACTGTCTCTGAGCTTTCAACTCTTAACTAAGGGTTTTAGCAATGTGAAGAATGGAAGTTAATACAAACATCCTTGTAATGCACTAACAAACTTCTCTGCTCTAACACCAGTAACTGCTAATTTAACTAGAGAAACATTTACAGCAGCGCAATGATGAGCCAAAAAATCATTCAGTTTGCCTATTTAGCAATATACAGATAGTGATATAGGGAGGTCCATAATTTTGAGGATTAATATATTAAAACGTATTGATGTTTGATGTGAACACTACAAACATCAGATTGAATGACTTTCCTTCACAAAATGTAGATGCATAAATGACTTGAAAGGGTTTACACTGCCTCTGTGGTTTAGTTACCAAAAATGTATTGGTGAGTAATTTTCTATAAAGCAGAAGGTAAATAGGAAGCTGTTACAAATTAGAGGGTCTAACAAGAGTGTTAACATGCAAATCATAACTTGCCAATTAAAATATGACTGCGTGACTTATTGATCTGTTTAATATTTAGGCTTCATCCACTACCATCTGCAATCCCTAATAAAGGCAATGAAAATAACTGCAAAAACATTGTATCTATTTTTATATTATTGTATTACTTAGACCACACAAGTATATTACCTTCCTACCAACAGCTAATAGCAAGTTATGGAAGGCTTCCACTTACGCCATCTCTACTGTTCCTCACATCTGTGTGGAGAGGAGAAAATACGCTTCAGCCTCATCAAATAAGCAACTGAGAATACTGAAATTGGTTTGGTACCATTCTGGTTGAGAAACTCTGACGTTTCCTGGACAAATGGGTTTCTTGGTGTCTCATTAGATTCTCATACCACTACCCCACGAAACTGCCTTGCACAGGAAAGCCACGACTAAGACCAAGATGAAAGTTTTCTAATATAATGCTTACAACAGTTTTGAATGTAAACTAGAATATTACTAGTGCATAATCAGAGAGCTTTTGCTCTTCAGAACAATCCTTACTTATAGGCTCTTTAGAGTCACACAATTTTTAAAAATTTGGTTTTGAAGAGTTAACTTTTCGTAAAGGAGACCAAAATAACGAGCGTATAGGCTGTTTTTTTGCTGTTGCAAAGACAAAATGTCAGCTCTGAAATGTCACCTACTACATATCACATTCTAACTCCAGCAGCTTTTCTAGTAACTGCTAGACAGACTGTACATATGGTACAACATTGTATGGTACCTTCCCAATTAACTTGTTCTATGAGAACAGAACTATGTTCCCTCTATGTATCTAGGGAGGAAAAAACCCCACTAATGCTTTAAAACTTACTGCTTACACTTTCCACTTATTATTTACGAACACACAGTATTAAGCCATAGAAGACTGACAGGCTAACATGGCAGACTAGTTAAATACTGAAGAAATAATGGTTTTGTGACTTCTAGTATGGGAAAGTTTTAACCACTAGCTAAGCAAGCTGTGAGGTTTACATCATTTCCTTTAGGAAAGAACTCAACAGATACACAAATTCCTGCCAAAGTATTTGTTTTCATTACTGTGTTTAAAGCTTCCCTTCTCCTAACTAACTGTCTTCTCTTACCTCCTAGTTTCTTCTCCAAATATTGTGTGTAGATTTCTGACATATACAGGTTGTTCATTTTTTAAACTGATATGGCAGAATATTGACTAGATTTGCATTTTAACACTTAGCCATTCACTCATTGCTACAAACAGTTTCTACGACACCTGAATCCCAGGAAACTCAGACCCAGTTCCCTGATCCACAAAAAAAGTTTCCTACATAAGCTAGAACAAGAGATTTAACTTCTTTGCACCTAAAAAGGAACTGATAATACCTTTTCTATCACACCAAAACATGAGGACAGACATATTAAAGACCTAGAAGTGGCTAAATGCAACAGTAATACAGGGCACAAAGGCATTTAGAAATGAACAAATGTGGCCATGACTCCACATAACAAAAACCCCTTACAAAACAGATTAATAAAAACAAAATTCTACTGAGTACGTAAACCGATTTTTTTTTGAGCTACATTCTGTGTTCTACAAAAGGAATGTGAAAAAGTTTTACGTTTACATAACTGACTGAAAATAAATACTTAACATTACCTGTGTCTTCCAAAAAATACTGCACAGCCATCAGCACCTTCCCCTGAGGTTGTAGGTCAAGCTATGGAAAGAAAGATATCAAGAGTGAAGTATGTGGTTGACCAAAACTCTCAGGAATTTAATTAGCTTTTTCTAAGGATTCAAAGTATAATATTCAGTAACTACTGGATTACAACCCTCTTCCATATCTTGCTGCTGCAGCTGAACCAGGGGTTTTTATTCCATTGCTTTTACTAGTGTGCTACACTGCTTTGATGTCTACCCAAAAGTTCAACACAGTCAAAGTTCACATTGTTTTTGCATGTCCCTTTCCTGTTTCTGCAAAGAAGTCTGTTGACTTCTGTTTTTACTGTTAGTAAACTCAATTTGCACAGGAGCACAGTTTTGTAAGAAAAAGTCTATACAATCCTTCATATGCTTATTGAGGGTACAAACCACAGAGATATCAAATACTGTTGCCTATAATTACAAAAAGAGTGGTATCATCAAAATTTACTTTACTTCCCCCCTCAAACCGTTACACATGGTTTCTGTGGCAAATTCCACAGACCAGCAAAAACAAATGCCTTTTAAACCAGTAGCTGAGGTCAGTTCCTGCACTCAGAAAGTAGCCACTGATTCTTAAACTGCTGCCTTCATAAAAGGTAAGAAGCTATCAAACATGAGAGACTCTGCTTCAGTCTGCATTTCAGCACAGAGCAAAGTATCCCTGTGCTAACAATTTGGGAGGTTTTTTTAAAAAAAAAAGAAAAAAAAAAGACTACAATTGCATTTGGTACACCTGTGAACATATCCCCACAAATCCCTTTATCCTAGGATAATGACTAAGTTTCACCTTTCAGGCAATGTCTGACACTCAAAACCTTTGCCAAAGCTTAGAGAAGGCCAAGACCTCAGTTACGGATACCACTAAAGGGGTTGTCTCTCCACACACAAAAACAACCTTAAATGCTATAAAATTTAATGCCAATGTGGTACCTGTTCTATGCATAATAAGCAGAGGATTTAAGACCACTAAATTAGCTAAAACTGATCACTCTTAGTTTTAAGAACTCTTCTGAACAATTGCTTGTCTCAAATCTCAAAGTGCAGCAAAAAACCTGTATGATTTCAGAAGGTAACAGGTGAATACAAACCAGCGAGATCCTACTGACCCAGCAACATCTGCAAGTCCTTTCAATATCAAGCACCCCTTTTAAAAAAGTTTTTTCTGAGATCTGCTTGGTGTGATAGTTAGTTAGATTTGCATGTACTCAGAACAAAATCCTGATATTTACAGCAAAAATGGACTTGAGAGAGAATAGGAAGGGTTTTTTAAAAAGTATTCCCACGCTAAGCTAAGCAACCACTGGATACTCCCTCCTCTTCATATCCAGCATTCAGGAAAAACATTCATATATCCAGAAGACAGTTCATGTGTCCATTGCCTACCAAGGAAAGACCAGCATTGCCAATTGGGTGAGAAATAAGACGCTCATCAAATTGGATGTAACCAGGAAGTCTCTGTTACTACCTGCTCATCCTGCTGTAGCCCACCTTTAACTGTAGAGTTCATGTTCTGGGCAAGTTCAGCAACACTCCAGTCCAGAAGGCTTTGAATGCAAGACTATGTGTGAGATTTTAATGAGACCTCACACATTTGCCCAAATTTAGGAAATATTTCCTTAGCACTGACTGTATTCAAAGATAGATGGGCAGTTCCTGTTTTGGCAAATACATGTAGTTTCTGGGCAAGCTGTCTGGAGTACAGCTTTACATGCAACTGGATAATGGGAAAGATTGCTTATAGCACCTATCTACTTAGCTAGACAGCTCTCACTGAAATTATAGGATATCCTGATATTCCTCTCTGAATCTTACTCCTGCAGTTGGATAAATGTTCAGGACGCTAATTAGAATTGCTTCAAGATTTTATGGAGTACTCTGGGACAAGAATGCCCCATCACATTCTCACAACCCTTTTTGTTGGACCAGGATCTCAGCAACTTGAGTTGGTTTGAAAGTTATAAAAGAAACTAGAGAACAGATTTTTATAAAGATGACATCATTTAAGTCTTCATACATTCAAGATTCTCTGCAACACATCAACTAAATGAATGAAACACGCTTGGCATTTCAGAAAACTAGGCTCAGGGTTTGGATCCTCCTTGCCTCTGTCGCTTTGCCCTCTCTCTAGAGATACAAAATAAAAAATATTTTATATTTTAAGTTTTCTGTTTATTTGTGGTTTACATTGCTAACTAAAATTCATTCACATACAATTATTTACAAGTTGCTGTTTGCCTTTATGTAGTTTGACAACAAATAATAACTACTGGCATTTAAAACTAAGTGTATATTTCTAAATTTAAAACTGCATTAATCCCTAACTTTACCTCTGAGATTGATACTCAGATTTGTACTCAGTATGACACAGGCGCAAATTACACTCAGCAAGATGCCGTACCCCTTGACTTTACATACAAACCATTGTTTGGGACACAACAGCAAGAAAAGATACCAGGATAACAAAAATGGGGATTAAAGGATCCTCATTATAGCAGCATCAAGCCAACTAAAATTTATTGTAGAAATAAATAAATAAAATCAGAAATTCTAAGTGGAAATGCCTTTGAATAAGCTTCACCTTTCTCTTTATCTGAATGAATTACAATGATCAGATCCAATTTAAATATCTTCTATTTGCTAGAAAAACTGCTAGGCTTTATACAATAGGCACTCAATGTGATGTATACCATTACTTCAAACACTAATGCCATGGATTTTACAGTCAATTTCTTTAACTTTGATTGTACATTATCACCTTCAAAAATGCTGCTAAAATAATTGTCTTACAAGCCCTGCCACACATGCTAACGGGATCAAACACTTAGAGCTTAAAAGGCGTAAGGCATCCATTCAGCTTGAAAGAAACATAACCAGGTCAGCAAGTTTAAGGGATTAATCTTCCTTACCCAGAATTCTGCTTTGCCGTTGCCTTTCTTGCACCGCTCTGCCAGGACTGACACACCTACAGTCACTTCAGATAATGGCTCTTCTGCTGCTTTCATGAGAACAATCTGAATCACCCGACCCTCATAAATGTGGGCGTCAAAAGTTGATTTCCATTCTGGATACATAGTAGGTTTCTTCTGAACTAGAGTTTTTCCTCTCTCTGAAAGCCACAAAAAAGGACAGAAATTAAAATCAAATACTGTAGGTCTAGTACTTGAACTCAACAAAATTAAACAAAAGAGAGAATCCTTGTACTGAAACCAAAAGCAGACTGACAACTCCTTGTACCGTGGCTGGGGCAAAGTTTAAATATGCAGTTCAAACATTCATGACTTGGAAGGCAAAGCTCACCCTGACTAAGAGGGCATGCAAAGGCAGTGAAGGTGTTTACATGCAGCCAGAGAGACCAGGAGGGACAAATCCCATTCTGGAATTCAGAAGCTGGTTTAGTCAGTCACAACTTGACATGAAATATTTGCATGGCTGCTTTCTGGCATCGATCTCCATGACATGGCATCTGATCATGGTGAATATCTGCTGCTATAAGATAAATTAAGATACATCTTACACTGACCTAGTTTAAATTGAAACCAGGGGCTGAGAGATTAAAAGCTCCACATTTCATTAATCTACTTCCAAGTTACCCCAACATTTCACTTATATTAATAAGTCACTCTCCTCGGCATTATAGTCTCTCTCTGCCATGATTGCTACTTTTTAAAGGATATTACAAGGCCTTATCTGTCCTATCCAGCACATGCAGACCTTGTAGAGTTGAATAAGGAAAAGGCTGAAAGGACCTCAAAAAACATCTTAATTTTTTTGTAACATCTACCCAGCCTCCCTCAAAGTGTCTCTGCAGACTCCTTTCTTAGGAGTTTTACAGTGCTTTACTATTCTTATTAAATGGATTTTTTTTCCTAATACACAGCTTCAGCCTCTCTTGCTAACAGTTAAGCTTATTTCTTCCTGTCCTTATCTCAGGCCCAGAAAAGTTGGTGATTACACAATTTACAACAAGCTTTAGCATATTTCTAGATCTAGGTCTCTTAGTAGTCCCATCAACACATCCAAAATAACAACTGCCTCCTAAGCAACCACATCCAGCTCTTCACTGCGACTCTGGCACGCGATGCCACTTCCCCAGTTTTTCTCTGGCATTTGATGTCAAGCCAATTATTCCCCATTTGTGCTCAGGTAACTGAACACAATTTTGTATATTCTGCACAATTTCTGCTATTTATCAAGATAATTTACTGCAATAAAAGTGCTTTCTAAGCTCTCCAGCTCTAAATGATCCATTTTTCCCCTAACTGTGTAATCTGTTCTTATGATATCAAGGCAATAGCAAAGCAGATTAAATAGCTGGGCCCTTCCCCAAGCAGCTGCAGTGTGGTCTGTCTCTTAAAATTAGTGATAGAATTTGCATTCACTTCGACAAAGGAAGAATTGGATACTTATTATTTAAAAATCTTCCTGGAAACTTAAGGCCAAGTTTGTGTTCATTCATTAATAACTCGCTCGATGCACAACACTCAATTGTGCTGAGCTATTCAAACAAGAGTAGCAAATAGTGTCCTTGTACTTCTTTATTAGGGAATAGCTGCCAACAACAGCATTACAAATTACATCTTTGACATGCAGACCTAGCTGCTTGCCAAAGGGCATTCTGAAATGTTCAGAAACAACCACCTGAGGACCTCCTCCATTTCAACACAAACTTGAACGTTCCTTCTCAGTCAAAAGCTTTTATCTTGAATTTGGGGAACTCGGCAGAAAGAAAAACTCAAATTCTTAGTGGTGCAAACCTTAGGGTGGCAAAGCCCTGTACTTAGTATTCTGAACTATGGAAGAATTTGGAAATATTATGGTGAAAATATATAGGGACAGCTCAAACAAAACACAATGTAGAGATTATAAGGATGGACAATAAAGGCAAGGGGGAATTAAAAGCAGGCTGTCTGCACAGTAAGGCTTTTACACTAATGTAATTTTTGGCTTGCTAAAGCCAGACCCCTTCATCAAAAAAGGCACACTTCAGGAGGCATCCTTTGGAATATGAGAAACTGCAGCTATTTGCAGAACCTTTGACAATAATTCAGGATTTGCAGAACAGCAGCAGTTTACAGAAGAGTTGGTAATACTCTTTATAGGATTCTTAGAGGGGGAGAGAACTATTTCAGTCCATTCACAGAACTCTTCCTATTCCCATTAATATCTGGTTTGACCAGCTTCTGTATACATTTTTACTCCATGTAAAACTGAAAGAAGTCATCCGAATTACTGGCAACAACTTCCAGCCTGGCCATGCTGATTTTTCAATTAAAATCATACTAATCAAGGTTTGTCATGGATCACACTGCCTGTCTACAAATGAACACTTCAGTGCTAGCACAGAACAGCCTTTAAGAACAACATTGTTCTTGGCCCTCCTGTATTCAGGCCTCCTTTGTTTCTCTGCTAACAATGATGGCTTCAAAACATTTTACATATTTGCAAATTGGCTTAATGTCTAATCATTAGGCAAATTGTTTTCTTCTTCCTATATAATAAGCTTTTCCTTGATCATGTTTCAGCATGCAAATCCAGCAAAAGTTATTCCAGATCTTGTCAAACTGATAACGGAAGCATCAATTTCTTTTCCTGATTACCCCTATCAGTCACTGCTCCAAGGTTCACAGCACTCTTCTCCCCCATTTTTTAGTACTTCAAAGACACATGCAAGCAAAGAGGAGAAATCTTAGGACAATTCCACTTTTCAAAAGGAGACAGATTAAAAAAAACCCAACCAACCAAAACCCCCCCAAAGCCCCCCCAAAAGTGGATTTATCTAGATCACTTCCAAATCCCCACACATTGGGGCAGCTGCACCACTTTCAACACCATTTCTTCAGTGGTTCTCCCAACAGAGTAGGAAACTGCCTCTTTGGTGCTTAACACATTTTCTCAAAGACAATACTTTCTGAAAGGGCACCTGTGCCTTGTGTTTAAAGTCTAAATGCTGCTTTTAACTTAGTGATAAGGGGAAAGCCCAATCCTGTCCCTTTCATGTTTTCTGAAGCCCTAGAGCCATAATGCAGGATTAGATGGTTGTGGTCTAACCCAGTTCAGTAATTCCCTCTGATCCTATTTGGCTACAGTGATGTATTCTAGCTAAATGTCACAAAACATTACAAACTTTTGGACCAGTTTCTGTAAAGAAGTGATCTTTAAAGGATGAGGGCCTGCTGAACACAGAGGTGCTAACAAGACCTTGGGTGCAAGTCATTCCAAGCAAATAATTCTGCCAAAATGCCTCAGTTACTGCAACAACAACAACAAACCATACTTCTCATTAATACCTATTCTCCAAGTCAATAAAGATCATTTACTACTCTAAGCTTGAGGATAGTTCTCTCAAACCTGCTGCAGTTCAGACCTCTTCATGACACTCCACTACCTCACTCTCCTCTGCAGAGCTTCTGCAAGTGCAGTCTGTCACTTGTGGAACTGAAGAGAACAATGCTTTATTTAAACATTTGTAAACCTTTGTCACGCAAAATTTACAACTCACCTTAACCCATGCAAAACTGACATTTCAGCTGCTTCCCCACATATTTTGTGAATAGATGTGTGTTGGTGGGGAAGTAAGAAACTCGAGATCTAAGACTTCACCCTACCAAGTGATAAGCCCTCTGGCCCCAGTACAAGAAAGCACTAATCTTAAAGAAGTCTTGTTTTAAGGTGGGAACAGAGACAAAAGTAATTGTTATTTCTTCTATTCTGAAAGAAAAGCTCATGTATAAGTGCTAGGCATGACAGGAACAGCAGGACTCATTACCATTCACAGACTAAGAGGGATTGCAGTTATTTCTCAAAAACTTATTCATATTCAGAAAAGCATCACCATTTGTAATGTCACCTGTAGTCAATGCTTCCTTCATCTTGATAGCACAGAAAGGCTGTAGCTGTTCCCCTTGATTCTGCATAGGTCCCAGCTCAAATGAGTTGAAAGATATCCGTAAGAAGGGGGCCATTGCTCACAATGATACACAACCTAAGAGGAAAGAAGCAAATAAAAATGATTAAAGACCTGGTTCAAGATTTGTAAGAAAGTGATACACATTTCTCAGCAGCCGTCGTAGCTGATAGAACCCATCTTCTAAAGTTTGCAAGTCTTGAATGTGGCTTTGAGACCATGAGTCTGAAGTAAAACTGGCATGTACTGAAACAAAATACATAAAATATATAATCAAAGACTGAATTTAAGTCACCCTTTTCACCATATCCCATTAAAAGTAAGTAGCAGTTATGCCTTTGACTCAGACCTTGCTCAATTTTTAAACACAGATACCCTATTCATTAACACACAAGTATATAAACATTCTTCTCAAATAAGTAGTTCACAAAATAATAGACAGATTGTTTGGGGTTTTTTTTAAACTTTTTTTTCCTCACACCTGGAATAGTGAGTTGGGAAAAAAAAGGGAGAGAAGAGTTTTGTCTGTTCCATATATTCCTTTCTCGGTATCTCTCACAATGCAAGGAGGGAGAACTAGGAGGAAAATTAATCATCTAAAGCTCACATTATTTTGTTGCTCTTTAGGTATGTATTATTTTATTTTTTAATTGCTACACAGCCTCAAAAATTCCCAGACAGAATTGTAGTCACCTCAATAGGCAATCGAATGATAAAAAGGACACCTTCGGTTAATTTTATTTTTAAAGGTTGTCTGAGAAACCCCTGAACCTACGTATGATTTCTGGACACTGCAGCAAAACCCACTACCAGATGTACAGTAAGGGTAAGAAAACATGCCCTTAAGCATGATCAAGTAATTGCACTGCATAGGAGCACCTGGTCAACATTAACAACCTAAGTGATTGGTTCATACACATGAGTTCACACTTACTTTCTCACTTAGATAAATGCACAGTTACAGAAATTTCTGAAACCTAGATGTTTCACTGGATAAGTGTACATTTTATTTATTATATTTAATGTGGAAAACAAAGTACATTCCAAATACCACCACCAAACTGAAACAAGCAAAATATCACATGACCTCTATTTAAGCATTGCTTTCAGGTGGCAGTGTACTAATCCTAGGAAGCATCACAGAGCTAATGATTCAAAGTGCAAGCCTCTACACCTGAGCATACCAGGAAACGGGAAGAGGCAGAGGCAGGGAAAACTCCAGCGCTACTGTGTTACCTGGTTTAAGCTGTCAGGAATTGCAAGAATCCAAATTACCTGTAATTTCTAAGTCAGCAAACTGGTGTTTCACTATATTCTTCCCTCATTCTCAAGAGCTCCTGAACTTAGAAGAGATTTCAGTTTCCAATTTGCAGCACCTTCAGCAATGGAGTTAGTGCTGTAGCTTGTATGTCAATATTATTTCATGAAGCAAAAATAACTTATTCAAAGGGTAAGAGAAAACAGCCATTTGATAGCAAGGGAATGCTCATAAAATCAGAGAAGGAGGGATGCAGAGACAGAGGGATTAGGAGAAAAGAGCTAACAAGGTAACAGGAAGAGATGAGGAAAAAAACAAAGAATTGAAACTGGGCTGAGCTGGCCTTTTGACTGTAGATTGTTAACTAGCTCAGTCAAGCAGCACTAGGAAGAACATTTCAAGCAATCCTGCACATGCTTGCATTTTTAAAATGTAAAGACATCGACCTAAGAAGCAATTAACATTCCTCTTATATCTCTTAAGGCCCAGAACAGTCATTTAGATAAAAGACACTGAAATCAGAGTCTTTGCAGTAAGACAGCAATATAGTTCCTGACACCATTATCTGCACATCATGCAATCTCCCTGTGCGGAGACCATTCTCAATAAGTGGAAAAATTTTATGACTCTCTAACATTTATTGAGCTAGTTTGTATTAACTGACTGTTTCCCTACTTTCTTTTCTGTGGAGTAAGACAAAGTTAGAAAGCAGGTTTGGGATTACTTGGCATTACTGCTTATCCCACTGAAGAACTGAAAGCCACAACTATAATTCACATTCACACAGATGGTCATCCAGACTTGCAATAAAATAACAAACCTTCCCCACTAATCCACTGGTTATTGCAGCTTGGAGCACTATTTGATGAGACTGGAGATTGAGATGACCTCACAAAGAAAGAAAAATAGACAGCTTTTGTAAAATTTAACAAATACCATCTGATACCTCACTTTTACAAATGCAATGTAAATACAATGCTCATCAAGAGTTTTAATGAGGAACACGTTTTAGCTCCTCAGGAGACCTTGTGCTCACTATGTTCAGAACTACCCTCAAGTGACTAGCTACATGACTTGCCAACACCAGATCACATATAGTTAGCACTCAATATAGATGTAAAAGAAACCAGATTTCATCATCATTCACCTCTGGGGAAACAGCTTTAAGACCCAATTAGGCCATAGGTGGAAACAAGCTGGACAGGTCAGCACGTAGCTCTCACTGGAAAGTTTATTTGATAGAATCACAGGATTGGAGGATAATTCTGTCTGGAAGGGACAGCCCAGCTAGAAGTCACAATTTCCAGTAAGTCTGGGACTATACTAACAAAAAATTGGAAAGCACTGACAAAGCTAAACTAACAATTGCATGACTTCACTCAGACCATCTGACTCAAGCCAGTGTTAGCCCTGAAACAGAATGCAAGGCTTTGACATTCATTCCTTTAACTCCAAATTAACAGATACAATAGAAACAGGTACAATGCATACACATTTGAATAATCCCACAATCTTCCTCATTTCTGCTGACCAAATCATTTGAAGGCCACATTTTCAGCTCTGCTTCTTGGTTTTGAATACGGTTATTTGTTTTAGTTTCATTGTACTTGGCTTCAGTGCCATCTCAAATGCTCACTCAGAAATGCTACACACAAGCAATTCAGCAGTTACGAGAAAACACCACTATCCCAGAATTTCTGATGATGTTCAAATGTGCTCAGGCCAAGGTTACTGTGAAATTAGAATTTTGCTTTTCCATTTAACAACTTAAAAAAAAAAAATCTCAACAGCTTATCTTCACATAACAAACTACCTGTTCCTGCCAAGTTTCTCTACCCTTACACGATGCTTTTTTCACAGAAGTACAGATCTTAAGTGGCTTCACGAAAAATCTCACTATACATGATAGACTGTACTGTGATGGAAGGAGGTTAAGTGAGAAATGAGGGCTTGGATTTGCTCCTTCAGTACATTTTCCAATCCTTGTCTATGCTAAGATTTTGCAGTGAGACAGTTGACAAGTATCAGCTGTATTGCTGTAAACAAAAACAGACCCCACCAAAACTGGTTTTGGCAGTGAAACTCAGTGAGAGAGATTAATTTTAATTCAACAAAGTTTCTCAGAATCCCTGCTGAATACACTCATCCAAAGTTTTGTCACATTTGAAAAGCAAAAACGTCGAAAGCAATACATATGTTTTGATTGCTACATTTTAGACAAGAGGCCCTCTCTAGTCTTCCTATTTCAGAAGTGATAGAACAAGCATTGACTCTAGTTTTAAGAGCTGTATCTGTCAAGAACTGAAACTGCTATAAAACACCAGCTATGAATTGAGGGAGATTTTACAATCTACTCATACAATCTGTATTGCTGCTATGAAGTATTAAAGCCAAACTGTTTTCCCTAAAGGGTGTGATTTTATCCAAACCAAATGGTGGAAAAATTGAGATGCAAACTCCAAAAATACTGTAAGTCTAAATTACAGGTTCAATATCTCAAAGAGTTTCAAAGTCATGCACAATCTAAAAAAAAAAAAGCTAGGGGAAAAAAAAAAATCTTCTAGTAACATTTTTCTATATGAAGTACATGGTGATGGCCACACTGATTCAGAGTACACCATCAGATGCTGTCCACCACAACATTCATTTTGTCAAGTATCCCTGATCTACCCTGTTGAAAGCTAAAACTGTGTTCTGTGCAAATCCAGATTCTGCAAAATCCACAGTATTTTCCATGAAGCTTTAAAATTGAGAGCTTTTGACTATTTAATATGGAAAGAAAATCAACCATGTTACTATAGACTAAAACATGCATGGAGCAAGAGGGGGGGAAAAATTAAAACACCTTCACATCATCAATGTCAACATCTGCTGGATGAACAATACTCAATTTTCACATGGATGTGTTTGTAACACACAGTTTTAAAGACATCTTCAAAATCTAAAATATTCCAAGGAGAATTTTCACAAGATTTGCTGATACAAAATTCGCATTAGATTAAAAATCTTCTTTACACAGACACAGGAACAAAGGGTAAATTCTGTAGTTTCTTCCCTTCCAACAGTGCACACACTGCAACTGAAGGTTTTACTTGTCAGGGATCCTTCATTGCTGTAATTCTGCCTTGTTACAAACAGTGAGGGTGAGCCACCCCCAGCACAATCCAGAAACAAAGACACAGTTGTGACTTTCACACAAAGCGGGAAGTAACATCAAAGGAGTGCATCATCTGGAGGCAATGCTGACACAGGCCAACAACAGAGCACTGAAGAGACTAAAAAACTAATGGGCCCAAACAGGGCACAGGCTGTTCCATCACTGATATGGGACTATATATGCAAGAGAAATACAAATGAGAAAACTCCCCTGCTGATTTGAACCTCTAATTTCCTTGTAGTAGTCTGCAAAACATTTTGCAAACAGACAAAGCTGCACACGCAGGTCATGGCTTTTCCATGCTGTCTCACAGGAATGCTCTGGATGCCATGAAATGACTGCTTTCTGCTTAGCTTCCCGCTGAGGCTGCTTCCAAGGTCACACAAATGCTCTGAGAAATGCCAGCACTGGTAGCCAGCACCACACGTGGCTGACCAATCGATGTTCTTCCCTGAAAAGATGCAGCAGTAACTTTTTTCTTTTTTAAGATGCAAAAATACAGATTATTTCCATCCAACCTGCATGTATTTTTATTTATTTATTTATTTATTTATTTATTTTTACTGAGGGGTTTCCTGTCCTCCATTCTGGCAATGGACAAGGCATTCAAGAAAGACAGCAATAAACTATTGCCCAACTTATTGCCCTCACATCACTTTCAAAAACATGAACAAGGACCTCCTTCCTCTTTGTGTATGGCCTGTAAAGGCAATTGTTTCTCCCTGGAAGTATTTAAGTCCCTGGAAGTGTTCAAGGCCAGGCTGGATGAGGCTTTGAGTAACCTGATCTAGTGGAAGGTGTCCCTGCTGATGGCAGGGGGGTTGGAACTAGATGATCTTTAAGGTCCCTTCCAACCCAAACCATTCCATGGTTCTCTGATTCTATGCTACTTTCATGTCAATAATACGAGAAAGCCTGCAAGTAGAGATGCTGGAGGTGTGATTATCATCCTTCACCTGTGCACACTGTTAATGTTTTTTCTGTTCCTAGGTATGCTTCTTTATGCTTACATTATAGAAAAACTCACACGAGGCAGACAGCTTGGCTGTGGTTCTTGAAGAACTCCCTTCACAGGTATTCTTTCAACCTGACGATCAAAATAATTCCATCTGCAAGAGAGAAGAAACAATACCTATGCTGTAGGACATTTCACTGAACCAAAGTGATGATGCTAACCACTGTCTACATTGCACACCTACAATTACTCTGCAGGGACTTTTAGCAGGTTCTTTTGCAAGCCCTGGCCTCTATTTGATGCTCTGTGGGAAGAAGTCAGCCTAAAAATAAAGCCAGTTTAAAAGAAGCTTATTATATTTGCTGTTATCAACCTTGTCAAGAAGATACACTGCAGCATTCTTTATCAGCTAGACTTCCCTAAGCACCACTGACTACTGCTGTCCAGCTAAAGCCTGAAAAACATACTTATAACCAACATCAAATCGCTATACATCACAATGCTTAATGCTCACAGCTGCCAGAGATGGCAAAAAACATTATCTGCAGGTGCTGCTTTGATAAGCTTAAAATCCACAGAGGGTGTGGAAAGTGTTCTCCAAAAAACAGGGCTAAACTCACACATTGCATGTAGGTCCCTGCAGGAAAAGGCAGTTCTCCAGAAGTACTGTCCCTGCATCAGCATCACTCTTGGTTTTGTTTAGGTTTAGCCATTAAAGTCCATCTATCTCCTACGAATGGTTTCATTTACTCCAGTTATTAATTTGAATAATCTG
Source organism: Antrostomus carolinensis (assembly GCF_000700745.2). NCBI lineage: Eukaryota > Metazoa > Chordata > Aves > Caprimulgiformes > Caprimulgidae > Antrostomus > Antrostomus carolinensis. The sequence goes on from NW_010316200.1 coordinate 17,782, forward strand.
TCTATAGAATCCAAGAATGGTAATTAGAAACATGAAACTACTTAGCAACTATTGGTATAAACTAACTTATAGAGAAGATTTTACAAACAAAATAAAAACAAACCTTTAAATTAGAACAGTCAGACTATACACTTATGAAAGCAAAATATATCTGTTAATATTTAACAAAATGCTATCTTCAGGAAGTCAGTCATGAAAGTGCATCTTTCATGCTTGATAGCCCAATCACCTACAATTTCTGCAGTAATATTTCTAAAACAGTGTATCTTCATAAAATGTTTTTAAATAATTACACAACAGGACTATGAAAAGTAAGAAAAGATGGCAAGAAATTTAACACTACAATTCAATTTACTCGCTGTTGAATTTATTGCCAAATGAACATTTTTTTCTGGTTCACAATGACAATTCTATACATGAAATTCTACTGTAAATGCTGTAAGTTTTGGAGTTTGCTTTGTTTTGTTTTTTTTTTTAAATGGTACATGCAGAGTGGTTCCCAGAGTCCTACAAACCTAGCTTGGATAAAATGTAGTTACTGTTTCCTTCTTTCCCCCACAGTATTTTCTTTCAGATACTTCTGCTTTTGTTGGGTTAGGACAAGGCTAGAAACAGAAACAATGACGTAATAAAATCTGACACTGCTTGTGTTGCAATAGTCTGGAGAAAATCCATCTAGATAAGCCATGTAGCAAGAGATGTTACTTGGTTTCATCCCACTCGGCCGGAAGCACAGATAATTCCCAGTTTCCATGCCTTTTTTGCATGCCCAGCAGTCCCAAAACTCCCTGAATTTATGGCAGCCATAGAAGTTTTTGATATTTCCCCAACACTCTCAAGGCTGAAAAAAAATTACTGATGCTTTCCCTATCATTATTATGAGAAACATTTCAAAATAAGAGCATCAGAAACCTTCTTCTGAACAGGACAACTTTCAGTCTTGGCAGTGCGAGCTCCTGAGAAGGTGAGCAGGATACAGATAGTGAGCAACCAAGAATTAAAGCAAAGCTGATTTTAGGGGGTTTTTGGAAGACATGCAGCCTAATTTATTTGAGCATATGATAACATACAATTAGCTCCATAACAACAGTTGACTGTTCTTAAAGCGGTTTCAAGTGCGTCGAGTAAGACAGATCTGGGTTTTACACTAGAAGATCAGTAAGTTGAGGAATTTTTGGACTCTGAAGTAGACAGCAGGACAGGCTGTTATGCAGCATATGCTGCAAGACAAAAAAAGGCATTTTATACTGAATGGCCTTTTTTGGAAAGGGAAAAAAAAACCCCAAAACATTTGGAGCAACAAAGTTGGCTTTTTCAATATTCTACAGCTACTACTTTGGGGAGAGAGGGGGGAAGTACTGTCAGCTGCTTTTTCTTTAGAAGTACATAAGAAACAGCCACTTAAATACTTTTTTTTTTTAAACTCATGAGTTCTCCTTCCTCTTTAAACACATAGGACTAAACAGCAGATGAAAGCACTGTAGGCAGGCCGTTTTTCACCAAAATCAAGTCTGAAATAAGCAAATGAATCCTCCTGATTAACTTCAAACCCAAACATCAGACATTAAAAACATGCAAAGGAGAAACACTGCCGGAAGCTCAAAGACTGTGCGTTATTTCTGACAGCATAAGCTGATATCATTTGATAAGTAGCAACTGCAACAGTGGAAGGATTAATACAATGAAGCTGCCTAGGTGAAGCTCTCAGTGATGGAACAATTCATTAATATCACATTATGAAATAGGAGCATGTGCAAAATATTAGATAGGAGGCAAACCATGTTTTTTTCTCTGTGCACGCATGATTTTAGACTAACTAGGAAGCTTTTTTTTTTTTTTTTTTGGACATAGGGAGTAAGTAGAGGGGTTTTTGACTCTGCAATTAAATAACACACTCACCTCTGTGTGAGAGGAAAATAACTGTTAGGTGAAAGGGATGAAGTTACACCTCTTCTTCCCTACAGTAATACACCACGGAGCCAAGCTATGCACAAGTTCTGGCTCTAGGTCACTAAATAGAGCCCTGGATGCCTTCTGCAAGTCCAAGTCCCTGACTAGCTCTCAGCTTCCACTTCCTCAACAACGCTGAAGGAATTTGCCAGTCTTTAGTCAACACAACTGAATTGCAAAACTCTACATCAAGTTTAACATGCAAACACGAGCTCTCCAAAGGACACATGATGTTCTGCAAGGTGGCTCATAGACATTTTCATAACAACCAGCACACTCGGAAAGCTGAGCTACTTGTACAGTTTTCAGAAGTACAAAACCAAAGGAAAATAGCCAAAGAAAATCCAGTATTTTGTACGGTATCTGTTTAGGTATCACCATAACCAAGCAGGCAGGAATCCACATTCAGGCATACTCCTTTAGCATCCTTTAACGGAGGAGTTACATACCAAGCCCAGCCTTCAGCACCATCCTTGCTCTTGCTGAGTATTTTGATCTAGGATTCAGTACAACATTTGAGATTTTCTTTCTGACATATAATTATGCACACAAAGCTTCTTATTTTATGTGCAATTATAAGTTTCCTGGAAATTGAGATACATTTCCCAGAGATAATAACACAAAATTCCAACAACATATTTTCAAACCAAACAGAAAACAACATGACAACACTTTAGCTGAACTTTTACAATCCAATATACATCGCCTTTCTCTTCAAAACACTGGAGATTTTTTGTTTGTTTGTTTTTTTAATTTCCATGAAAGAGGAAAAGCTCTTTCCCCTTAACACTGAAACAGCCAAATACTTGAAGGACAGCATGTCAATTACAATCCAAGAAAAAAAGGAAATTGGAAATTCATCTTATTTCAAATATAATGAGTGAATGTCTCTATAAGAACAATGAGGAAAGAAAAAATGGAAATAGAGAAACTGGGCATTGAATAGAAATACAAAAAATGCCTTCTGAAAATTCCAATTAGAGAACAATTTTACTTTGCACTTTTGAAAACATCAGCAGATTATGCAGTCTAAGTGCCTCTCAGAGTAGACGTCTCCAAGCCAGAAATTTATACTACTGCCAGCACTATGACCTAATCCTCCAAGTATCTGGAAAGCTAGAATATTCATTAGTCGAGAGAACTGTGTCATCATTCATACATGCTGGAAATCTGCTGCTCAAATAACCTCGTCAGAGGAAATACAATTCAGTTCACGGATGCATTATTTTGATCAAGGCTTTTAAAGGAAAAGAACACAAGATTTGTGATCAAAAATTTTGCTCATTAACTGTGTACTGAGTTGTAGGAATAGATCCAGTCTTCCCTCCTGACTGCATCTGGCATTACTGGGTTTGTTTTCCTTGGTTTTTTGAGAAGTCTTTTTTTCCCTGAGGGCCACAAACATACTTAGTCACTTCAATCAGACACTAGACAGCAAGATGGGCTGAATCTGCCTTGCTGAGCAAGATGCTCCTCCTCCCTACTATTTCCTGGTACATAAAGGCTGCTCAGAGTAGGTAGGAATCTTTCTTTTATCCCAGTGTGTTGTTTTCATTTTTTTTCTTTTTTTTAAAAATTACCTAGAATGTGAAGGCCAAAAATCACAAAAGAAATATAAATAACCAGTAAAAGTAAACTTAATCAATACTTTTTCTATAGTCTAATAACTGAAAATAAACAGTGAAGCCATAGATGCACACATGCATGTGAAGATGCACACACACCTGTGAAAGCATCTCTCACTTTTGAAATGAAGAAATGAAATAAGCACAACCAAGTGACATTGAGGGAGGTACAGGATGATGCTAAATAATGAATGGCCACAGGGATCAATGAGGAGAAACTGGAAAGAGGCAAATGCAACTGAAATTTGTTTTTTAATTAAAAGCATTTGCTCCTGCTGTAATTTCAAAGTTCAGGCCTAGATTTCCAAAAACAGATAAGAAAATGAACCACAAGTGATTTTTAACTGTTCTCTCCCCTCTGAATCACTTTCTAGAGGAAATGAACATCTGAAGTTCTGCAGTAGATCTGGCATTCCCAAGAACATGGAAGAAACAGACACATCTCACTAACAGCAACTTGAATTAAAGCATAAAGGGATCTTAAGAGATATTTGGGTTATTTAAAGGTAGCACAGATTTTACAGTACAAGTTGCAATGTGAACTCAGGGTGAGGTGTACTATAGAATACCATTTTAAATTCCTTCCTTTTTAATCCTCCAGCTAAGAAGCTAAAAGCAAACCTGTATTTTTTTTTTTACCTTTTCCTGAATTTTGTAGTTTAAACATATAAATGCCACACCCTGTAACGATGCTGATGCCATCTTTACCGAAACACTATGATGCGTGTCTGCTAATAGCCGGATTAAATGGTTTTCCAGCAAATTAATGAAAGTATCATTTTAGTAGCCTTACTGGGGAAGAAAACATTTAAGCATTGACATATCTGGGACACAACATAGTAAACAAGAAAGAAAAAGCTAAACAAAAATCCCTGGAGCTTTAGATGAGCTACTCTTGTTTGTAGAGATAATCACGGCAGGACATGCTCAACTATTTCGGGTTTTGAGAGCCTAAGAAGCCCTGTGGACTGGGTGCTGTCAAGAACACCCTCTGGCCACCTTTCAGACATGCTGTTCCTACTACTTGAAAGACTGAAACTTCTGGAGGCTACAAGTGCAGATCAAATTATTAGATGTGTACTGTCTGTCACGGCTTTTTCCAGCTTCCACTCCAGTGCTCTTCCTACTGAAAACTGGAGAATTAAAAAATGAGATGTTTGGTTTGCATATGCAAAACAATACACACAGAGAGAAATATAATATAGACACAAGAACTTCACTTAATACTGCAAGTCTGTATCTGTTTTGTTACTTTACTGGGCCACTGCACTAATGAACATAATGCCAAACAAGACACAAACTTCATTACTTGCCTAAAAAAATACTCTCAGGAAGAAAAGACATACACAACTGACTTGCAAAGGTACTGATAGACTATCCAAAAAAGTAACTGAACACAAACTCTTAGATTACAGTTGTGCTCTCATGTCCTAGTTAGCCCACAGAAGCAACAGAGTACTCAATGATTTTCCTACAGACAAGCTTTCCTGGCTCATTATGGCCCATCATTTGTTCCATCACTAAATGGATAAATGAGTTAAAGTCTTGGTTACTTTCCCTGCACCTTCCAATTATTTCAGACTTTTTGCTCTACAGGTTCTTTTGCCTTAAAAGTACTTCTTTATGATATTTTTTATAACAATCTTTTGATAGAAAAATCATAAATTGCTATCACTAAATATTACCTCCTGTACCATGTCACGGTTGGGAAGCATACCATTAGGAGACATCATTTCTATTAGATCATTAAGTTAAAAAGGATGGTGTATGGCTGCTACTGGCACAGAAAAAACTCACGAGGAGAAATGAACAGCTGTAAACCACAATGCTCCTAAGGCAATAGCATACAACAGTGCACACCATTGCCTTTTACAGGGCAATCATACTTTTAAAAGGAACAGGCCCGTAACAGATAGTAAGTAAGGGAATGAAGCACACAGGAACCAAAATGCTCCTAGTAGCTCCAAATGCAAATGTTCCCACTTGCAATTAGAGAAGATCCCTTTCTTAACTATCAGCATGGAAAGATTGCATGTCCCCAGGCAGCTGAGTGGGAAATTCTCTTTCCACATGGTGTAATTTGTTTGAGTCGATCTACCCTTAATGGTCTGCCCAGTCCTGCCTCCAAATCTTTCCTTTGTGTATTAGCTCTATCCACACTGCCTCGATTCTTTCCTTCCTCGAATGCCAAGCAGCTCTCTCACACTGTTTACTATGCAGCTTGCTTAATCACAACTTAATTACCCCAACGTTTTGTATATCTGAAATGTCTTTCACTTCCATGCAGCAGTGGGGATATCCTCTGTCTCACACATCAACATGGCCCAAATGAGCGAGTAGTGGGTGCTGGCAAGGAGCTCTCCTGTGATTTACAACAAGCCACATCCCCGGCACAAGTTAGCCCAAGACTCCTTTCTGCCTTAGGGTTTACAGCCGCCAGCACTCCGCAGGCCACAGGATGCTGGCTTCTCCCCACAGGTCTGAATATTTGCTTCCACTACAGCACTGTAAGTACTTAAATCCTGTTCTAATACCGCTTTTTCCATGTTAGCAATTACTGCCGAACCCACAGACATGTTATGTGACCAGGACTGAGAGGCAATTCACACAACTAAAAAGAGGTAAGTAGATGCCCATAACCCACTTCTTATAAAAAGTTAGTCCACATCATGGATAATTTGAGAGTCCCCTGTACTGAGTAAACAAAAGTTAAATCAACTTTGGCCCAATGAATTTCAACTCTGTGGTTAAGAGCTGCAGACAGCTACATTTCCAGTCTTTAACAGACAACCCCACTCTGCCTCTGTGGGACTACTACAAAAAACAAAACAAAACAAAACCCCCCAAAAAACTCAGACATGAAACACAGCTATACTGAAAAATGTATTTGCTTGTATTGTGAAAAGCCTTAATTAAAAAGTAGTTTTGTAACTCTAATTTTTATGGTCCTGCAGTGTATCTCCTTGTCCATGATGCAGTTTTCCAATTAGAGCATTAGGGTTTTCTTAAATGTTCTGAAATTAAATCCGTCTCTAAAAATAAAGCTATGAAACCTATTTCTGACAGAAAATGTCAGAATTGTAAAAAAAACAGCGCTTAAAATTCATCTGAGGAAATGTGGAAGGAGAAAAGAACCTCACACGATTCTCTTGCAGCTGTCAGTGCCCTCTGCTCATCTAAGATGTGTACTGAGAAACATGGGTTATTGGTAAAATATGCAAATATGTATCATACGCACAAAGATCAGATACCTGAGGAAGAAGAATAATTTTCATAATTATCTCCCCACACTAACATTTTGTTCCACTGAAGGTCTAGGGTTTTTTCAATATTAAAAAGTTATCAGAAAAATATTTGCATAAAGCAATAATGATACTCAACATATATTCATTCAATATATCAACATTTTGATATAATCTTGTCTACCAAACATATAAAACCACATATAACAGCTCCCTGGACAAATGGTAAAATTGAACTTCCATATCTATTTGTGCAAGTGAAACTGAGGAAAATGTTTCCAGTATTACTGATGGAAATACTGTATGTTATACAATATTTGCTCAGTGGTTTTATAGAAATATTTCCCTTAATTTGTTAGGATTATGGATTATAGTAGAGTATAAAACAATTGCATGTAGTAACAACTTACACATCTCAAGCAAATGATACAAACTGTTCAAGATGCTTTCATTTCCTTTTCCAGACGAACAGTGAAAAGGGAAAATGGAGAATAAACCCTGCATTTCTGACTTCAGACATTACCACAAAAACTAGGCAGCAGCCTCTAGAACAACAAAGTCTGGCATCTGCCCTAGCATTCGTTATAGGATGAAAGGGTAGTTTGTTACCTCTGAAAGATTAAGGTACAAGTAACAAATACCCCAAGTATTTAGTACTGGTACTACGTGTAGTGTAGGTACTGCCCAAGAAATAGATTCTTCACCCACTTTCAAAGTACATCTGAGCAGTTCTAGTGTTTTACTATGAGTCTTTGAACAAGAAATGAAAGTAGAAGCATTTTAAGCTTTAATCTGTACTGTTGCAGAATACAAAAGAAGGTTAGGAGCAGTACTAGGGTAGAGCTGTTTCCACAGTCACTGTTTATAACTTCCAACACCATGTTGAAATTTAAGACAAGCAAGTACAATAAACTCTGCCTAAAGAACAGAAAACACTGTTCAGTTTGGTTTTTTGTCAGTAAATAATTTGGGGCTCTTGCTTAATTCAAAATAAACCTTCAGTATGCCATACATGGGAAACATTAATTTCTGCTCTCTGAACAGAAAATGGTGAGATTCTCTAAGCAATTTGCAGTAGCAAGTTTAAAGGATACAGTTAAAATTCTTCTAGCATTATCTAGTTAAGTTACAATAGCTACATAAACAAAGAGTTATTCCAAATACTTGTGCAGACTCAGAGCTCAGTGGAACACTATCACATTTATGATCTTGGAACGAGATAGTAAAAAGAACAAGGTTCTCAGGCTTGTGATCCCTTTACTGCTGAATCTCCAGGCCTCCATTCCCATTTACTATCACCATCTACCTACTGGAAAATGAAGCTGACCAAACGGATAGAGAAAGGCTTGTCTAGCAGTAGCAAGATATCATCATATCTAAGGGTTATACTTTAAAGTCTTAAAAGTCAGAGTCTTACTATTTCTTTCAAAAACAATAAGCAGGAAGAGTTATATGCAGAATTTTGAACTTATATACAGAATTTTTAATCCTGTCTCCTACAGGAAAGGGAATCAACAGTCCTTCTGTAATTCTGGGAAGATGCATTACGCTTGCAGGTTAATTAATTTGCTTCCCCAATGAGACGGGGAGAAGAGTATTTAGGAGTCCTCCTTGATATGAGTCATTCTTGCGGAAACTCCCAACTTCCTCACTTACTCATAAACCAAGGACCAAGAGTGCTGAGTAAGTATATAGCTCAGAATTGCAGGGACAGGTAATCTGCCATTACAAATACTAATTAAAAGTTCCAAAGTCCTCTTTCAAAGCCCTCTTTCAGATCTGAAACAAAATCAACAAACTTAATTTCCAAGGGGCATCTCAAGCAGTTTGTAGACTGTCTACTCACCTTTGGGATGTGTATTTATAAAATAAGCAAGAATAATAACTTTTTTTTCAAAAGCTGTTCCTTTCAAGGGCCCTGCAACCTGTTTGTTCCAAATGGCCTGAAAAAAAGTGATTTTATGATTATGGGGAAAGTAAAAAAAAATCTTCCTACCAAGACAAGAGCTATTTAAGCTATTGGGAGCTCAGTATGTTCCATACTGTGAGGATTATTTAAAACTATGTAGGAGCCAGCAAAATACAGCACATATTACTGTAATATTATTTTTAATATGGTATCATACCAAATGCACATACTAGGTCCACTTCAATGTCTTCCATAGATTTTAAATGCAAATCTATGACAAGCACTTTGTAATAATGTTGTTGGGAACTCCTGTGGCTCCAAGTGTTTCCTAAGAAAGACCACGAACAACGTCCCATGAAGTCCAGAGCAATGGTAAGGAGCTGTATATGGGCTTGGTGGGTGGCTGGGTGTTGGAACCTACCAAGAGGACAATCTGTTGAAGAGCTGAAGTTGGGCAGATGAATGTAAATGCATGTTAGTTTTGGATGCAAAGACTACAGGCCAGGCTTAGGCCAGGCTTGATGTAGATGTTAATAGCACCTTAACTGACAAGTCCTCAGTTTATATCTTATAAAATGTTAAGTAAAACCTATTTATCCTAGGAAACTGCTGCCCTGCAAAATCCCAAGCTTCCCCTCCCAGTACCGTCATGATAAATAATACTAAGTAAAACCAGCTACATATAAGGAATGATGGAGTATGGAAATACCCAGGGAAGTGGAAAAAGGGACTTAAAATATAGATTTATTTTATTATATTCTCTTCCTGGTGTATTAACCAGCATTAGCAAAATACATTTTAGCAAGAGTTTCTTATGTTATCTACTCAACTACCTGGCTAGAAGGTATCCAAAGACAGTTGTAATTCAGAACACACAAACAGCAAGATGAGGCTTAAAACATGCTCATTCTTTTATGCATTTCCTTACAGACAAGAGAGGAACTATTTTAATAGAAGTTTCACAACACCTCATCCAAATCCTTTACCTTGAGGAACACTACAGCTAAGGTTCTTTGTTTTTCATCCTGGTACAAATGCCTAGCTCACCTTAGTTTCAGCAGGCATCTCTCAAATAGGAAACAAATAAAAGTAGCATCCTTTCAGGTTTCAACATTCATCAGACCCACTGCAAATGACTGAAATCTCATTTTCCCATCCAAAAATAAACAAGAATGGGGAGAGATTAGATTACATAGCAGCAATCAGTGACTTCTGATACTACAGGGAGAGGGGTTAGTGTCCATAAAAGTAGACAAAGTCTGAAATTGAACTGCAGTGTTTTCCTTTGAGTTTGATCTGGAATGCACTAGGACCTTGAGAAACCCTTTAACTTCTCCGTTCCTTAGTCTGCTCTAATAAAACAAGATACATATACTTGCCAAAGTGCTTTAATTATGAGACTGGCAACAAATTGCAATATTAAAAATAGAACTTGTTAACACCAACTCTCAGCTCAACTTGGAACAAAGAGATGAGTTTATAGCTCATATTTAAGGATGAAAGCAAAATTACTTAGGCTGAATCCCACAAACAACAGCTACATAGAAGAGCCTATATTCTAAAATCCAGATTGTCAGTCACAGCCATGTCTGCAGAACATCTATCACAAGTCATCTAACTGGTGGAGGAATCGCAGCTAGAGAGCAGTAGCCACTGGAGACTTTGTGGGATTAACCAGCCATCAAAATACATTTCAGCTCTATGGGAACGCACCAAACATTCCCAGACACTCTGCCTGTAAGTTTAAAAACACTCCATAAATAACATTTAAGCATCTAACAGGAGAGAAATGCTCATTACATAGAGGGCCAACAGGACATGCAAGGCAAAATATGACTTAAGGTCATCCAATAGAGATAACCAGAGCTCCTTAAGAACTCAAGATTGCTTCCTCATTGGTATATAGTAGATGAAATAAATGTTTTGGACCACATGGTGTGCAGAGAGAAGTCAGTGACAGCTAACCCACAGAGTAAAGAGGAAAGATGTAGATACATAACAAATGACTCAAATATGTTTGAAAGCCAAAAGTGTTAAGGCAGTTTAGAAAACTGTATGACAGCTCTATCTATCAGGGGGAAGGGGGGGGAACAGGGAAAGCAACAAGTGGGAGAGAAAGATGGAGAGGAACTTTAAAATTATTATTTTTGTTGCTAGCTTTCACCTATGTGTTAATCATCCAGGGGACAGACCTTGATGGCCTGGATTTTGGGATACAGACAGCACATGTAAGATTTTTCCATCTCCAGCAAACTAGCAGATTGTAGATATAAAGTTCTGGATTATCAGAGATTTTAGTCTGCTTACCTTTTTCAAGTGACAAGCCCTAATTAAATATACTTAGAAGAAATATTTTCCTCTCATCACACCTCAGTTAGCTCCTATCACTTCTAGAGTGGTTTAACCACTCCTTTTGGCATAGCTTACAGACATCAATATTCCTGCTCAAGCAAACTACTGGAGTACATGGGAACACAAGAGTTTATTAAAAAAACATAGTAAAGAACAAGAAGCAACAACACCAGGAGTGGACTGATATGATACTGAAAATTTTTACCCAATAATTCCTAGTTTCGAGACCTAGGAATTAAGCAGTCTGGAAAAAAATAAATAGCTGTGCTACAGCTTGGGAATCAAGCACTTCACAATTTAAGGGAATAAGTATCTTGCGGTCCAAATGCTTTCACATGAGCTATCGCCAACTTCGTTTCTTGTGCTCCTCTGAGGTGGCACCATCTCTGTCAGGGTGCATGCCAGGGACCATGACTAGCCACTTCAGTTGAGCTCCTAAATAAATATATATCTTCTTAGGAGGAGGCATGTGCCAAAACACATGCCAGGAACAGATACGATGGATACAACAGCCCCGACTAGAATCTCAGCTCCTCAGCAGGATCAGTAAAACCAAACTGTATCACCTGTAAGCTTAGGGACTGGAGCACTGGGCCGTTCATGGGAGATCAAGGAAAGGATTGGCCCTGGGCTGCAGAGACAGGGACAGCCCCCACCAGTTGGGATATTATGCCACCTACAACCTGTCTGGTACCAGTCAGGCCAACTTTACTCTGCTCTGACACACACAGAGCAAGCACCAAACCATGTCTGTGTTCATACCCCTAGCAGTCTGCTGCTGCAGGCAGCTACCAGTTTCACCAAGGACGATGTCTTGCAGCCTTCGAGCCCTTCATAAATCTCAATCCCAGCAGCTGCAGAAACAGAGGAGGTGCTTTGTTTTTGTTTTCTTCTTCATCTTTGTTCAAAGGAATGAGTAGACTTTATCTTTACCTTTCATCACTGATCTTCCTGGCTGCAATAGGCTATTCATGGGACTCTTCCCTATCCAGCCTTGCTGTCTGGATTCTTTCCAAGCTCCAAAACAAAAACCTGTGGCTTCTAAAAGCATTTCTAAGCAGGGGAAAATAAACTAAAATTTAAAAAGATAAATAGAAATAATAATTAAAAAAAAATATGATCAAACCAGTAGATCACTTCTGCTGTAGTGCAGAGGTCTACAAAGACTTAACACTTCTAGAGACTGAAGCTCATTTAAGTAACTTAGACCACCCTGTCTTTACGCTGAACACATTTGACATGCATGGGACTAGATTTTTAAAAGAAAAGCTTAAATTCAAAGGTTCACAGCACCCCCACGGAGATGTGTGCCATTTGCTGAGACTAGGGCAAATTTAGATTTTCACAGCCCAGTATTTTGATGTCTCTCAATGCTATGCCAATAAAAACACATTTCTAGGGGGAAACATGGTTATAATAAAACTCAGTAACATTGCAGATTTTGTGGAGGATGTCAAGAATATCAGGAACAGAGCTACAGACATTCTTATTACATTTGTAGCTTCTTGCTTATCCAAGAATTCTGCATGGACAAGCTAACTTTAGCAGCAGGTCTTTCAGCTGATATTTTTCTTCCACAAATACTCAATTCCAAGACATTAGTCAAGGCCTTTTTAAATTTTTTTTTTTCCCCTTCTTCATCTTTTTGTGAGGGCAGCTGGGGGCTTTTTGTTTCAGAAGGAACAAAAATTTTAAAGTAGCAAACCAGATGGTTACAGTATTAATCTTCCACTGGGTGCTGATCATTTGATCATTATTTGAGCTATGAAATTTCATTAGATGGATCACTGGTTCATTTCCAAACACTAGTTCCTCTTTTGCCAAGAAGCTGAAGGATGGTGCCTTTGGAGAAAACAACAAGCAACTTTCCTGGAAGCTTGATTGTGTCTATTCCACATATCTTATTTGAATATCACATCAAGATTTCAGTGTGGTATCAAAAAGATAAAGATCCATCTGAATACATCCAGTTAACCTATAGAAGCACATACTTTCAGATTGCTCCTCTTCCTTTGAAAATACATTTTTGAATGATGAGACAGGAAAATGTTATTACAATGCAGAAGTAGCTAATAGGTGGTTCCCTTGTTCTGTGTACTTACATATACAATTAGAAATTAAATTATGACCTCTGTTACCCAAATGATTCATTCAAAACAGCAATAATAGCCTCTGACATGCATTACAGGCACAACTGCTAGCAAACGCCACTGAAGTTGCTCAACATCTCTGACTAGTAGACATGTTTTCAGTTACTTACAAGTATGTCTAATTTTAATCACCGCGCTGAAGTTCCCCAGACTTGGCAGGTGTTCTGCCTCAACGGGACAGAGGAGTTTTTAAGCTTCATCCAAAACATTTCAGCTCTTTATTAGGACATGGGAAATCACCTAGAATGTACTTTGAAGACACGGGTATAGTTAAAACAAAATATGAGATTAGCATCCTAAATAGATAGGAATCTTCTACTTTTCCTATAACAATTTCCCTCCTTTAAAATGAGAAGAAAACCATCTTTCACACTGTGAAAACTCTCTGAAAACTCTAGTTACTCTAATCAGAAACACAATACAAAGGATGAGAAAATTACTGACACAATCTTCAGCACAGTTTAAGTAAAAAAAAAACAAAACCAAAAAAGATAAAATTCCCACAGAATAAAAGGACAAGAACAACAACAAAACCATCATCTTCCTCCAGCCTTTACACATTTAAGGAAGCTACCACATAACTACAGACTGGCCCAAGTGTAGTTTGCATATTAATCTTCATTTGGGCAATTTCCAACATTTCAAAAACTCATTTTTCTGGCAGGCAACGGGAGACGTGATATACACACAGTGTCTGGAACTGGCGTGATTTCAATCCAATGGGTCCCTCCAGTATGTCATGAAATAAAAGGATCTGTTCTACCAAAGGACAGAAGGACATAATTACATAATTTCTACCCCACTGTATTCCTTGTTCCCAGTGGCCTTGTTAGGCAATTATCTTCCTTTGTAAGTGGAAATCTGGAAGCTTGCCACTTCAAATAGCTGCATAACAAATGGAATTGTCTGCCAAGAGTACTCACCTGTCATACCTGTCTTTCATATATAGCAAGGATTTCATTCCATCTTCTAAAACTTTTGGATATAGGCCACATCTAACTATGCTTAGGCAAGACAGAAACAGTCCTATCATCAGAAGAGTATCTGGGATTTGTCCTTCAATACATAAAATAGTAGATGAGTAATTTGCTAACTCAACAAGTCACCAGGTTTGTCTTTCTCGGGAAGCCCAGTGCAATGTTCCACACTTACTACCTGTTTCTAGTACAGCCTAAGCACAAAAAATTAACTTTATTGAGTTAAACTCTTAATTCTATTTAACTGAAGTAATAAAGAACAAAATAAATAATTTTGCAGACTCACTGTTTACCTCTTTTTCTGATTTTTCTTCATTAGTATCTTCCCAGACATATGAGTTTTCTTTTAGATAGCCTACAACTTTTAAAATCCATGCTATGGCAAATCTAAGTCACAGTGACCAAGTCCTTCAGGGAGCAGATGCAGCACTTGCACCTGCCAGGAAATAATAGCTGACAACTGAGCCAAACTGAGAAGAACCCATCTAAATGAGCCTTGTAGCTTGAAAACTTTTCCTGCTTTTCCAGATAAACTGGGATGAGCTCTAGGAGACAAGCTTTCTATATTGTAAACAGGGCAGCAATCAAACTGAACTGCATGATCCTCATTCTCTTGAGCACTCACAGTCAAGAAGTCAAGAACAATTATTTGAAATAGTACATGTGGCTCTCGACAAGGAGGCACAAGCTTCTTGCAAGTGCTATAACTTTATCACACCTAAATATCCTGAACTCCAACAATAACTAGAATATGAATGACAGAAAACAAGTTGGAGGGCAGACAAGAGAGGAACCATTATGTTTCATACAAAGCATCACCAGGAATCTTTTCCTTGTTCACAAAGAGCCAGCTCAGAGGCAGAAAGCAAAATTATTAAAGCTGTGCCTTCATAAAGAAGAGTTAGGATTTAGCAGTAAATACAACTTTGCAAAATGAAGTAAAGCATGCATATGCTTGCACTGATCTAACAGAGACCTTTTTCAATTTGATTCCATAAAAAGTTATATTAGCCCCTGAGAATAATCAGGACTTTGAATGTTTCCACTGGGCGAAAAAAACCCTAAAACTAAACAAAACAAATGTAGATCAAAGCATATAGTAAAGTTTCAGACATCAAACTCTGGAGCCATAACAAAGGCTTTATAATCTAAAAAAGATTAAATGGTTGCCATTTTAGAGTGTTTCTGCAAGCGAGAGATAAATGAGAACATAGTAAAGGTCCAAAATATACCGTCTGAATAAAACCCAATCTGTTACTTTTTCCAAGACGCCACTCTGCTCTATGAGCTTTATTAGAAAAAGCATGGTAAGTCAAGCCAATTTTTCCCTGAACAGGAAAACCCCAGCCCTGTATATCAATGGCAAGAAGAGCCAAAGACTGTAACAAAGACCCTTTCAAACACAGGAAAATCTAACTAAGGACAAAACAGCTACTGTGAAAGAACCAAAACTTCTGTACCCTAATACACTTCCAAAGGTGGGGTTTTATAGGAATACATGACTTTATTTTTATACCCTTAACACTTAACACTGATGTCACATCAGTTCTTTTAAAGTTTTTCACTAAATAAACAAGCACAAACTGTGACAGACTCAAAGCAAAGAACCGTACACACTTGCAGAAACGTTTGATCACAGTACAGTTGCTCTGAATTTTACACCAAGTATCCACAGCTCTGTTGACTTTACAAAGCATTTTGAAAGAGAAAAACCTCCAGCTATAAGCAACTTCTGAATGCCTCACAGTACAGCTCACTGTACTGCCTCCTGTACTGCTAGCTCCTGAACAAACACCCATTGGGTAGGTTAATAAAACTTCAGCAATTAAAAGAAAATCTTTTAAGTTGCTCCTTTGAAGAGATTCAGACAAGCAAACTAATTATTGTGACAGATCCTGGAAACATCTGATCGCAAACTGCAGAGGACTTGACCATAGCACAATGGATTTTGTTCAAAAGAAAAAAGTGGGGAAAAAAACAACCAACCTCATTCCTTTAGGATGACCAAGAGACTTAATTTTGTGCAAAATGCATTTTACCATGTCACATTTTTTTCTCTGGAGTCTGACTGTCCATTTCTGAATAAACTGAAGTTGAACACATTTTCAGAGAGCACCAATTTGGGTTTTCTCCAAAATTAGGACACCTGTAAAACCAGCAGTTTCTATACAACAAATTAAGGATACAGAAAGCTGAATTAATGACTGATCTCAGAAATTCATGAAATTGCAGTATACTGCTTCCTGCTAGTATTACCACTCGAATTGGGTATTTGTTTTAATAATGGACTCTCTGTGGAAATGTTAAGTTTCCTAGGAGCACAAGTGAATTGCCATCAGTCTCTGGAAGGAATAAAATAAAAGAGAGAGAATCTATTAAAGTTTCTTAAAATCAGATTTGACTGTTTGCTACTTATGCATCCTACGCATCACAGAAACCAAAGGTCAAGGAAGAGAGCAAACCAGGCCAGAGAAAAAAAAAGCTTTTTGGAGTTTTGAGATTTAAAAGGTTTCACTGCAGATCTTCTTTGTATAAAATGTCTCTTCAACACAAAAGCATTGAACTGCAGCTGGCTTTTCAGCAAAGCACAGAAATAAAAGGCACAGGATAAGGAAGTGGAGCGCAGAAATACGGAGTGAAAAAGCGAAAGATGAGTTTGAAACATTTCTGTGACATGTGCTCTATTAAGAATAAAGTCACCAGAACATGTCATGTGAATATCTGTTTTAACATACAGAATTTGAGGTCTCAAAGTAATTTCTCTCTTGCTCAAAGCAATATCAAAATTATGTTCTGCTACTGTCAGTCTTGAACAACAAGGGGGTCTTTTTTGTTTGTCTTTTTGAGGGGAAGTGTTGGGGCACAACATGGACATCTCTTAACAGGTACGATGGTACTGGTTAAAACAATTGTAGCAGAAGGAAAAAATTCCCTCCATTAACAATCAAATCAAATGGCCTCTCTGGCTAAAGTCAGGGAAATTTCATTCTTGAAACACAAGCTTGCAGCATGAAGTATGAATGTAAGAGTTTACTTATTTCTCTGTCAATGATGGTGCTACTATGCCAGGTAAATTATGACCATATTGTGATCTTCGTGAGCACATCTATAGCAACAGAAAAACTGGTTTAACTGCTTTCAGTCTGTTCTTACTGAAATATTGTTCAGTAAAGTCTGGTGAGTCCGAGTAACTCAAGTCACTATTTAATTCCTTCCTGATATGATGGGCTGTACAGTATTCAAGTACATGTAGGTGAACAAAAGTCTAACAGCAACAGGTAAACTTGAGTTGTCTTGGCAATAGGAAAAGGCTCCAGGCAGAGTGAAGTACCGAGGTTTCTGGCTGTTCATTGGGCTATGAAGTCAAACAGCATTTTGCTTTCCCTGCTGGTCTACTCCTAGCACTGTGAGCGCTGGATGTAACTAACAGGATAAAGTTCATCAGCGATCTCCCCTCAGGTCCCTTGACATCTCTTATCAGTGCAGCTACAAGCCCTTTATGCTGCTGCAAAGATCCCCTAAGTTACATGCTGATCACATCACCGCTACCAGTTTGGCCCTTTCTACTGACCTATAAAGAATGCAATGTTTTGATTTGCAACATTGGAACACACAACCAAACATCTTAAAAACTGTTTCAAAGTCAAAACTTTTTCTTTTTTTTAAGAATTTAGCAGCATCTGAAAACTCGGAGCTTGCCCAGAGCACTAGTGCTGTGCTCCAAAAGGCCAACTCAAAACTTAGACAACTTCAATACATAAATGATGTAGGAACCAGCTTAGAAATACGTTTATCAAATGCATAGTCAGAGCCAACCAGCCTCTGGATTCCAGGATCCACATTAAAGGAACAGAAGCAACCAGCCTACACCCTCTTAATATGTTGCTTGCTAGGGATATTATTACTTACTTGTAGCTATTATTATTGCTCAACTGTAAGAACAAACATTTTCATCACAGGTTATTTATGAATGTCACGCATCTGTGCATTGTATATATTATACAATGTATAGTGCTGTATGACATCATATGCATTTATGATGTCATACAGCACTATACATTTGCTAAGAAAAAAAGCAATTGTACTGTTTCAGTTTGTGGGGAGATGTAAGTAATGGACACATGGTGCAAAGGTTCTTAAGCCAACCCCCTCCACCTCCAACTATCCAACTCAAGTTGAACACGAACTACAAGAGTGCTAATTCTACACAGCATGGGAATATTGGGAAAAGTTTAAGTAAAAATGCTGCAACAGCTGAAGTTACTGCATTGCACATAAAGATTCAGAAACTGAGAGGACAGGCTTACATCTCCCATTCTTTGATCTACAGCTTGTGACTTCCAACTTGTGGCTGCACCAAACATGTAACAAGGTCTCCCCATAGGTTCTACCCTCCCTGGTACCATGTTTCCTCTCCAAGGCGAAAGGGTTCTGCTCACTGGAAACCAGTATATGCCTTTCTTGCAGCTTATCAGAGCAAGCATTTGGAAGATTCAAAAAGAGAAATTCTGTTCAGCTGAGTGTAAAGATTTGCCGGCTCAGACAACCGTAATCTCAGGTAAACATGAGGACAATATGATGTTGCTATTCCGGTTTTCTGCAATTTATTCCAGAGAGAAGCAGTCAGCATCAGAACACAGCTCCAAGTGACACTGAGCAAGAGTCTAACTGGAATCTGTGGAAAGATGAAATGAACTAAGAAAGCTTTTCCAGCTTCTTTTCCGAGATGACAAAACCCTCTCCGTTACTCCACTCATTTTCTCCCCATCTTATTAACACACCTGCATGGGCACAAGAGATGCGAATTCTTCATGTAAAACCTAACTTTAAGGAAAATAAATCTCTCCGAAACTTTATAATACATCATAAAGTCACAAAGAATGCACAAGAAAACTCACAAAGTCTCAAGACTCTTTGGTTTCCCCTGAGATGCTATCAGAAACATTTACCTCATCTTTGTTCCAGCCTCAATGCAATATTGTACAGTCAATTACATGGAAATGTCTCCAGTTTCCAACAGAGAAGAGCTCAGGCTGTGCAAGGCTAGCAGCGGGTGTTGCTTTGCAGCACACACAGCTGAGCTCAGTGCGGTCAGTCCTATGACGCTGGATGAGAGCTAAGGGCAGTAACGCAGCCGGAGCACTCAGCACTTGCCCTGCATGAGATGATGCTGGCAGCAAGGCATGTGAGATGACAGCCCACAGTGGGGTCCTCCAGCTGCGCACCCACACTCAGGCTATTGCAATAGGAAAAACAAACAAGCTGGAGAAAACATGAGGCATCACCCATGTTCTTTGGGGCAAGCAACAAGCAAGCAATTTACCCAAACTGCACAACACATTAGGGGTCAAGCAGAAGCAGAACAATCCTGCCATCCAGTAGAAAAGCACTCTGCTGGCATATCTCTTGAGTCCCACATCCAGCTCCAATCATTCCCCCTGCCTCGCTTCCCTCCATCGCTCATGCATTGAGCACAGATGGTAGATACAGCTAGGCTATGGTATTGATACACAGGCTTTAAAAATAGGTATAGAAACCGATGTACTGCAAAGTATATCTTTTTTGTAGCTTTGCAAATTTCCTAACAAATTACTTTTGGGAGTTTTAATGGTTAAGCAATTCACTAGGGGTATTAAGTGGACTTTGGAAAATAAGACCCCGATCAGAAGATCGTTAAGTATGCTCTTCTTCATTTACTTACTGCAACTTCATCCACTAGAAATCCAAATAAGAGCTAAAGGACCACACAACTAATACCAAAAGCACAGACACACAAACTGGCATGGTTTTAAGTTGCCTTTAACTCTTACTTACTAGGCAGCAGGGTGCTCTCAGTAACTAAAGCAAACCGAAATGCAGCAGAACAAGGATACATTCTTCCATCTTGGTCTGCCTGGGACACCTTGCCTACAGCAAACGTTTTCAATTACATGAGTCTGGCATCCTTTTTTATGCTTTTAAGAAGAAAAAACACTAGATATGGCTGTCTTTCCTTTGAAGTATTTGAATGCTCATACTACTGCCTCACCACAGTGTCTGAGAAGCATTAAGTGTACAGCCCAGCTTGGAGAGCTGTTAATTCAAACCAGAGCTGTATAACTCTCATGGTTTGTTTAAAGCAAACAAAGAAAACATCTCTCTGTTGAGACTCACTCAAATATTTTTTTTTAGTGGTAGGATCAGCTTACTCACTAAAAAGCAGCATGAAGTAGTAGTAAGAAAATCAGATTTATGAAAAAAAAAGAAAAAAGCCATAACAAGCAGATAATTTTAAAATCTAGACTAGAAATAAAGCTAAAATCCTTCCATAGCCCTCAAAATAAGATTTGTTTGTCAATAGGATGAAGTCTTCAATAAAGTAAAAAACACTCAAGAATTCAAGCAGACCATCACTACGTGTGTGTTTGTGTATCAAAATATTTTAAAATAATTTAGAGTCTTTTCCTCACCATCTACAGAAGTGCACAGCAATTTTTCCAGCAAATGACAATCCAGTGACTGACAGTTAAATTTAAGGAACTGAAAATAAATGATTTTTTTTTTCTACTAACTGAGTTAACATAACAGTCATCAGAGATGTTAAAGTCTTCTAACTGACTTTACAGTTTTTCTTTAAACTGACTTTTATTTAAAAAAAAAAAAAAGTAATTCTCTGTTTGACTGTGTCCCTTTGACAAAACTGAATACATGCTATGTCATGGCTTTCAGAATATTTTTAGCTTAAAAAAAGATTTCCATTTTAGGTCATTACAGCCAAGGAGTACTGCTGTAGATACACTAAGATAAAGTAAAATCACTTTTGTTATCAAGCAGACGAAGCTCAACTCCTTGCTGTTCTGCTAATCAATTTCTCATCACTTATTTCATGTGGCCAGAAGGGGTAGGAAGGTTTCTTCTTGGGTATTTTTCCATTTAGAGTCTTAAATAATATTACAAATTTCATCTAACCAGTGAAGTTGAACTTTGCTCTAACAGCAGCAGCACTTGTATCCACTCAATTGGCAAATCAGTTTATACGCGTTTAGAATGATTGTTTTTGCATAAGCTTTTGTATTTAACTGAATCAATGTAAGAACAGACTAAAGTGGAACACCACATATGATTAGATAAGGCTTTGCTATGATAAACTGACTCAATTTGGACCCAGCAAAACTGCTGAAATGCATTTATAATAATGTTATCCAATTTACCTAAATATATTCTGGCCTAGCCACATTAAATACCTACATAGGGCCCCATTTTCTTCAGAGAGAAGATGGGGATTAATTGGTAAGTTAGCTATAATCACATATCATAGAAGATGAACTGCTAGTTCATCCCTAAGAAAAGAAAAATCCTTAAAATAAAAGACTTCTCTAGCTTTTTATGCAGCACTAAGTATTTACCCACAATGTAAAGCACTGGAAAGTGCTGGAAAAGCCCTATCACTGTTTTAACAGCTTGGAAAGAAACAAAATAGTGAAATTTAGTTCTTCTTAAAGTATGTCAAGTGATGCTCCATAATCCAAGAATTCTCAACCTGATTTTTGGTTTCAGCACTGATATACATAGTTATTACAATTTTTAAAAATTTATTTAACCTAATCTCTACTACATTTAGAAATGCAGTAATTTATACTTTAAAAATACAGTTTTATTCCCATAAATATGTACTTCACTTATGTTTTACTTAAAATTACATAATCACTAAATGCACTAATGTGTACTTTAGTTAAGCAGTCCTTGGAATCTAGTATGCTGTTTTAATAATATATGATTGAAACTCAGCTGTGAATAAGATAGACACTAACTCCATACAAGAAATACGCATGAAAGTACTTTTCAGTCAAAATTTGTCCCTTCAGGGAAATAAATATTAAAGTTAAAATATATATTAAATTTCTAAGAAACAGTACTGAAGACTTCTTGTCAAGATTTGCTTTTTAAAAAAAGAAAAGAATGCTACTACATGTTACATTCAAAATCAAAATACAGACCTGAAAAGCTGAACACTGCTGCAAGAAGTTAGCAGCTCCCTGCTTCAGAGTTTTGAAGTTAGGCTTACAGGATGCAAAGCTCTGCTGACGGAAAGATTGGGCTCACACTTATTAACTAATAAGAGAATAAGTAAACAAGCAACAGAACAACACACAAAAAGAAGAGATTTAAACTAAAAGCGGATTTTGGTCACGAGAGGTCCTTTGATTTGTCCTTTTCTCCAGCTACGAGACACAATAAAAAAGAAAAGAACTCAACATAAGGAGAGGCAATAAAGGACTGGCCTGTTTTAGCTTCTCTTCCCATTCCTTAACTATGTATCTATATAAACTTCCAAGCAAATAAACATTTCTCCTTGCTTCAACTGCCACCCACTGGAAAAAGAAAGCAGCATTAATTCCAAATTGCAATACCCTAAATAGGTTAGAAAATGAGTCTGACAGATACTAGTACAGATTACATTAAAGCTTTGGGATTGCCTTGAAAATCTTAGTGGCACTGCTAGAAATAAGTGAGCTTACAAGTTAAACTGAAAGAAAAATCAGAACACAGCAACAAACCAGAGCTCCGCTTCCTCTCCCTGCCTCAGCCAGCAGCCATCTGGGCCACACTGCAAAAGTTTTGGAGTTGGAGTTGTGAGGATGAAGTGAGAGTAGCAGGGCTGGCTGGCAGCACCCCTCTGACAAACGTGGTGCAACCAGGATGAGCAGCATCAAGTAGCCTGGCAGTTGTCACGCTCTGTGCTGTGCTGCTCCTGCTGCACTCCAGCTCCAGCTCCATCCTCATACTGCTGCCTTTCTCCCCCTCGCTCTGGCCTTACAACAGTAAATCCATCAACTTCCTTGCCTAAACGGCAGCTTCAGCATTCCAGCTTTCCCTCATCAGCAACTAGGGGTTCCCTTCAGTGGACAGACACATGGGGTGTCTGGGGTGTAGGAAGGTGGTGCTGCAGATCCAAAAACTTAATCTTTTAAGCAACAGAGCAATGTGGAAAGGCTTGCTGAAAAAACAGTACAGGCTGCAACAGAGCATTATCATCCACTTCAGGTGAAACTTGTTCTAACTTTAGATAAAATAAACACATACCTACACCAAAAGTTCTTACCTAGGATAGCAATATGAGGTATTTGCAAGCAAAAGCACGCTCGTCAGATGCAATGACAGTATTACAGCATGTTGCACAAATGCAACAAAACTCACCTGTAACTGGAACAGACTGTCCTGCAGACATGCAACTTTGGTGAATCTGCACTGAGGATGTGATGGCTCAGACAAGGAAGTCAACAATCACAGATGAAACTGTTGGGCAAGCAGACCTGAATGTTACAGACATGCCCTGACTTTCTGGAGAAAAAGCCCAAACTCTAAAAAAATGAGACCAAGTAAATGAGGAGAATTAGATTCCAGACAACCTTCCATATTGAAGATATTGTCAAATGTTTATGTGATGAAGTAAGTTTTGCCAACAGAATAGCTACTCTGCAATTATGGATGAGCTAAGAGGTATAAATTGATAGCAGATTCCCTCAGTGTAAGGGTCTAAGGACACTGGAGGAAGGGGAAAAAAGCCTAAGAACCTAATACAAGCCCTGTGGGGATTAACAGGCAGACCTAAAAATACTTTGATCGAAATCACGTTTCTTCAAAAAGGCCTGTAGAAAAAAAAAATCTACCAGGAAAAAAATATCTGTCAGTATCTATCCCCTCTTGAAACTTCTCTTCTGCGGCTGTAAAGGCAGGGAGTCCCATGGTGGAACAACTTCACTGGACTCACACAACAGAAGATGCATCTCTCACAGGGCACAGTCAGGGCCAAGATACCTGCCAGACTTGTAATACTGCTTCGAGCTCTATTTTCCTGCTCTCTAGTTCCCTGACAGGATTTTTTCTTGGCAGGACACAAGTGCTGTCTACTGACCCCTGGTTTTACCTGTCCTTCCTTAAGCTTTGTGCTAGGTTTGAAGGAACTAGGTGACTGGGGATGCTGGAGTCTCCTTTTTAGCTGAGAGAATGGCAGAAGACAGCGTTCAAGTGCTGATGGCTCACTGCATTCAGATCAAAGAAAACTGGATGCATTTTAGTTCTTAAATTACTTATAAGACTTTAAATCCATATTAAGAAGGTCTTGCCCCTGGGATACTGCTTCTTAGATAAACTTGTCAAACAGAAATCCTAAGTGCCAGCTCCTGTCAGTTGTTGAGGAACACAAGCAAATGTAATATGAGAGAGCTTGCACGATTTCCTGTCAGACAAATCGGCTCTGGGTATTTGGCAATCAGCATCCCCAAATCATTAGTAAGAATATTTGAGCTCAGTGAAGGGCACAGTCATCGGCCAACAGACACATAAGAAAACAGCTAAACTCCTGTTGAGCAATTCACAGCTCAGCACGAACACAGCATTAACGGAGCAGCACACTGGATGTGAAGAAATGGAATCATCCCCGCTCAGTGTGTGCAGGAACCTGACTAGTAAAAAAAACCCCTTTACTTTTAAAAAAACCAAAACCGGATCTCTGAATACTGAAAGCATCTATAGTCAAATCTCTCTCACGTGCAGAGATACTTGTATGACTGAGGGTTTGAGAGCCAGATTTTTAATTTAATCTATAAAAGGAACAGAGTTTGGTATAAAAATGAAAGATCCTGGCAGCACCCACCTGATGTAAGACAGCCATCTGTGCTCTCTCTTACATTTAATATACATTAAATACATTTTTTTAAGTAAGCAAGAATAAATCTTACTTTCATAAGAGTTTTCCAGTAAAATATTCTGACACACAACTGTGTTCTTTAGCAAGTGAAGTATTTTCTCCAGTGCAACAGGCACTAACAAAATTAGTAAGGTACAAAATACTCATTTTGGTTACACAGTCATGCCAGCAAACTGCAGTCACCCAGAGGCATTACAAAACATACCATAAAAATCTTGAGATAAAATGTACAGGGTAGCCAGTGTCATATTTCAAACATGACAGTCTTTCAAAGTTAATGCACTATGTCTATTCTTCTTCATTTTCCTTGAGAATACAAGTTAAGAGCCTACAACGGGCCCTACTTGTCACTGGCTGGACTGTATCTTCCTATCGAATTTTCACACAGAGGGCTTTTCAAAAAGGAGGGATTGTTTCTTTTAAGAAAGAAATACAAGATTCCTCTTTTGCTCAAACAAGAATCAAATACAGTCTCCTCCTAGAAAAGCATAGTTCAGCCCTCGAACAATGTGTTAGCAATAGCTTAGCCACACTGCCTTTGTACTCACTGGGGAATTTCCCAGGAAAAGGCAGACTGCAGAAGCCAAGCCTAACCTTGAGTTCGGCTGCTAGACATTCTTTATCATCTTTTCAAGTATCTATCTGCATGTTCAAGCATCTAAATCTTAAAAAAAATTTGGCTGTAAGTTGCTTTTTTTAAAAAAAAAAAAAAAAAGCTGTTTTTTTTTTAAAAAAAAAGCTTTACCATCAGAAAAACAGATGTAGTATCACAACCAAAAATCCTTCTCCCTTAAGCTGTTCCTCATATTGAATATTGATACACCAAAGTAATTAGATACCACTGGTATGATGAGTAACAAAGTAGTCCTGACTAAACATTCGGATTTCACAAGTCCCTTAGGCAGAAAAAACATGGCAAAGCTTAAACTGTGTTTCCTCAAGTAACAGAGAATATGATAAGGAATCAAATATACAAGGATTTTCTTAGATCTCCAATAAATAGGTGTTAAAGGGGAGGGGGAAATTCAAACACTGAGAAAGTAACTTTACACTTGAGTACTAAAAAACCATGTTGTTTTCTCTCTTTGTCATCTCATAATTTCAAATCTGTCACACAACAAACAGCTAGGCTAAACCAACATAGATCCACGCTTTCAGCTCCAAATCAGTAGCATGCAGGACTTCATAGCTCAGGGGTGGGGAAAAAAGCTGAGGCTGAAGTTCAGATTTACTGCATATGTTTCAAGATATGTTGTATTTATAGTGGGTAGCCAGGATTAAACCAAGTCTATAAATATTTAAATAATTTATGAGACTGCAAAAGACTAAATATAATGCTAATCAAAGCCACTCATGCACAAACATACATCTCATTTTAGAGGTCTGCAGCCATCCAGGAGATGAGAAACAAGATACCAGTTCAGACAACTCAGACATCTCCTCCAAGCCCAGCGAGTTGGAGAAGACTTGAGCCCACATGCACATTTTCAGAAAAGAGGAGTGCCTCTCTCTGAATATACAATGCCTAGTGCAATGACACCTTGAGCTATTAACCAGTCTCTTAGGAGTTATCCCAACTCCACTCTCACTACCAATGGATAAAAGTGAAACCACTTGATTACATTTCAACCAAACAAGACCATAGTTTGTTTAAAGCTCTAAGGAACAGTATTAGGAATATCAGGATAGGAACATATGTTGCATATCTGTTTTGTTCTCAAAAGCGGGCAGCACCTTGGAATTCAAAATAATCTTGTTCTGAGGCACACAGACAGGTGCTGCTGTTTTGGGGGGTTTTTTTGATAAGTTTGATGGTTGCCTGATCAAATGGAAGGAGATGGCAAGCACACACCCTCCTCCCTTAGCAGTCAGGCAAGTATCATACAAGGCTTAAAAGCTTAACGTGCATCAGTTTCATGAAGTTACCTGTGATGGCCACTCCCAGACTTTATAGATCATGATTATTATAATATGATTGCCAACTATGCTTAAATATCCTTAAATAAACTTTTCCAGATAGAGCATTACACTCAATGGCAGAGAAATTACCAGGAAACACATTAATTTCAGTAAGAGGATACCATTAAAAGTATTCTGTGGTTTTATGCACTTTCTTAGCTTGAGAAATATTTTTAAATAATTGATTTTACGGTCTGCCTCTTTGATTTGCAGCTATTGATATACATCTGTGCTACATCACTTATGTCTTTTAGTCAGAAACTGCCAAATCTATCATCAATCAGAAAAGAGCAATGGCTAATTTAATAGGTTCAAAATATGACTTCATGGATATCAGGGCACTTTTCTGTCACTAAAAGGTAGACAAAGTTTTTAATTAAAAAAAAACAAAAACAAAACAACAGAAAATAATCTGAAACACACAGCTATACACATTAGATTTCCATTCTCTCTGTGAGCGTTACTTGTAATAACAGAGTCTGGTCTAGATCAGACCAGAAATAAATTCTGCACCACTCTTGCCAAGGACAGATTTGTGAGGTTCCCAGTACTCCTGTGCCAGATCTCTCATTTCTCTACTTTTCCTGGTGTCTCTGGTAACAGGAGCAGCACACTGGTGCAGCTGCCAGTCATAAAGGCCATATGTATAATATAGGCGGCCCTACAGAGCTAAAGTCAGTGCACTACATCCTACAGAGCAGATTTTTGCAAAATTACTCAAATATCATAAAAAGCTAACGGGGTAGCTCCAGCTTAGAGAAGTAAAGCCTTTTTAAGAAAGTGTAAAAACTCTCTTACATGTAGAAATAACTGCCTTTCCAAGGAGAACATAACACAAGCCATTTCAGCATTATTTCACCAAGGCTGTAAAGAGCTCTCCCAGGCACATCTCTGTTAATTGCCTCTTCGCAAAGCACAGCCAGCCAAGCGGATGTGGAATGATTACTTTTACTGCTACCCAAATAGCTCTGAAGGGGCACAAGCAGCTCTCCCCCTTTGCCTATTCCTGCTCATTGTCCTTTGGCTCCACATAGAGCTCTACAGAACCAAATTCTGTACTCAGATTATGCAGGTAAAGGAATATTCTGAGAAAGATGGCAAGTTTTGTCACGGAGCTAGAGAACAGTTAAAAAAACTACTGGAACACAAGCTGTTTTGGTGCTTTTTAGGCAGCTTTTGGACAGAACCTCATAACCAGGATGGAGAAGCTGCATTTAATGCAAAGATAATTCCAGAGTAAAAAAATCACATAACCTTTCTCATCAGTGGATGATTAACAAAGGAATTTGGATCCTAATGAAGTCAGCCAGCCCCCAGACTCCACTGCTAAATCTCTTCTTGTCATCTTTCACATTCAGCTCTGACTCATCTGGACGAACATTTCAATCCCAAGCCTATTCCATTTTTCCTCCATTTTTTTTACAGTAGGTTAAGGATATATTTCATAAATGCAATGAAAGGGATGGTGGACTACAGGTACATAATGGATTTGGACTGCATCATGAAGAGACACACCTGAGTTAGCTTTAGAGAACTTAAAATACCTGTGTCAATGAACCTAATACAGGCACATACCTCAGTGCTGGCTAATACCCGCAAAGTATTTACACTGTACAGTGCACACTGAGGCTTGTGCCACTGCAGCTTCACTGTAGATCAGCTGGACTGAAGTGAACTTTGATACATCCACACGTGCTACAGTCTCACCTTCAGTCACAGGGCCACTGCGGAGTGAGAGGTGATGAAGGGGCTCCCCTTTTCGGGAGGAGCAGTCAAAGCTGAGTTCCAGCTATGGATGGGCAACGCATCCACAGGGTAGAGGGTCTGTGCCTCCGGACAGAGGCAGGGTGACAGTGATGTCCTTCAAATGGAAACAAGGATGGACGGTTAATTTAAACTATTAGGCCCTTAAATACTCAATTTGACATGAAGTTTAATTGTAATGAATGTGGCTTTTAGACATCAAAACAGACTCAGAGGCCTGAAAGCTTCTATGCTTTTGCCAGGAAATCAGTTATTGTAATAAAATATGTCATCTTTCCAGGTTTTATTGTTATTTCCTTGATCTACATAGCATCAAATAGCCAAGTTCTCTTTGAGAGATTCTTCTAAAGATTTCATTGTATAAAAGTAACTACAAAATTTCCTAAGTTTTCTAGGAATAGTTTCAAGTTTAGAAATAGTTTCTAGTTTAGAAAGAATTCTGTCTTTACAGAGTATCTTTTCAACTACTCTGTGTGATCAAAAAGTCAAAACTATTATGCTATTTCACTGTTCCATTCAATAAGAAAATTATGACCCTACTGCATAATTATGCCTAATGAAAAGGGGGTTCATAATTCATGAAATACAAAATGGAAAAAAGTTCAAGAGTGAGCTCCTGTCTGATGAGAACAATATGAGCATCTTCCTGATCAATTATCTCACACATTCACCAACCAGAATTACCTCATGACATACTCATTAACCACACATACATCATAGCTGTGTAACAGAATATAGTTTTCTATACATTTGTATCAGCCACTGAGTGGCAGCAATTCCTTCATACCTAAATCTGAATTATGAGATAGGGATGAAAATTTCTAAGTATTGCTAACTCTTAATTCTTTTATGCTACCTCTAAATTCTTTTACGTTTAACATTACGTACAACCATACAAATAATGCCCAGTGAAATACCTTGTTATGTGTTTCAATTTTTAAATTGTCGAATTTCAGAAGTTCTGTACTTTATTCTCATAGTTGTGCTTCCACAGAAGTTTACTATATTCAATTTTCCAAAGGGTAACTTTGAGTAAAAATATGTGGATCAAGGAAATTGAAAATGCCAGCATTTAATAATTTCTTAAACTAAAGCACAGACCTGTATTTTATTATGACACTCAAGGTGAGGGTGAGAAATTAAAAAAAATAAAAAAAAAAATCTAAATCTATGTTTTGCAGCCTTGTGTTTGTCTTTTTCCTCAGTATTTGCAGGTACCTGTAGTAGTGTCTTGGTGTGACTGAAATCTTGTCCAAAGACAAATATCTAATTTTTTAATATAGACATTTTCAGTAACTAAAATAAATAGGAAATGCTGCAGATACACTTTTTAAAAAAGATGTTTATGAATTATTGCTTAACCACTTAAGAAGCACTTCATATTGGTTATACTTAGTTATAATCTCCTATTTGATCATTACAATGCTGCACAGCATTATTTGGTAGATGAAAAGAGAAAGGTTATTTGCTGGCTTACTACATTGTTAATAGACTAATGACTGTATGAGGCCAAGGCCCAAATAGGATTTAAAAGAAACTAAACACACAAGTGCACCCAGGATTTTGACACAGACTATTTCTAGAGATGTCAAATGTAATTCAGGCTTTAAACGAGTCTCTCAAACTAGGAAAAGATCTAGTGTGAGAACTGACTATCCTTCACCTGTGTTCTCTGCAGATTCAGCTCTGTCCTCGGAAGCATCCGGCTGTCAAGAGATGAGACACATGGCAATATCATCCTCACATATAAATCTCCTGCAAGAGCTCCTAAATCCAGATTAACACTCTGCTCTGCACTACTTGAATAATCTAGAAGTGAAGTGGTGCAACAGTCAGAGCCCAGGAGTAAAGAGATGTTAGATGCAACCACAGAAAGCCATAATTCAATTATTTTAATATTTCATACTCTAATGCAAACGAGGAATTCTCTAGTGGTGAACCGAAAATTGGTTTTTAAGAGATGCACGCCTGGCATGTACATTTCTTATTGTCTGTCGCCATTCAGCTGGAAACCTGACCGTTCCGACCATTTAACAGATCGTGCAATGATCTGCCCCAAATTCACTGTCGCGAGGGAGACAGAAGTGGAGTATCAACGCGGCTGGGTGAGGGGGGAAAGAAAAAGAAAAAGAAAAAGAAAAAGAAAAAGAAAAAGAAAAAGAAAAAGAAAAAAGTTGGTATTCCCGAACTTGGCATTTCTGCTGCCAGGAAACTCCATGTTCCTGTCACGGAGCGCAGGGATCTCGGTACCTCCTCACACGGGACACATTCCTCTCCCT
>NW_010316201.1:0-33169 GCF_000700745.2 Antrostomus carolinensis
TGTTTTGTTTTATTTTGTTTTGTTTTGTTTTATTTTCATTTTCTTCCTCCTTTTCTTATCAAGTTGATGTGTAATTATGGAGAAGATTAGATAAATGTGCACGTTTAAAGAAAGAAAATATACTTTGCATTAAACTTCCTCGTTTCTGTGACTAAAGCACACACAACCTTTTTGCTGAAATAAGCTCCAAACAGAACTGGTGCAAATAACATTCCCAGAGAGTGAACTGGGAAAAAAAATCAAATTAAAAAAATAGGATGTCTAAGTTATTTACCTTATTTTAACATGGGCATCTAAAGCATGCTGCTCTCCTCACCCACTCTCTCTGTGAGCCTCATCATAGTCCAGCTGCAGAATTTAGCTCAGTGTCCAACTTTTATTCCCAGCTTGATCCAATATCTAACCCTAACTTAGTCCCATCTATTTTCCTTCTTTATTTTGCTCTGTGTTTTGCTGCAGCTGCATGTGATGACTTTTCTGCTGCCCAAGATCTGGAAAAACCTTGGAAATATAGTATTTAAAGTCTGATTTTGTGGGATAGGGTAATGCCAGGTTAAATGTTAACTTGTGGAGATGCAGCTATAAAAAATTAGGGTTAATTCAATAGATTAAATACCGGGGGGGGGAAATGATGCTGTGCACCAACTTCCTCCAATAATCTGTGAAGCCTAAGCTGCGAGTGGAGGTAGAACTGAGCACGCAGACAGCAGTGAACCAGAGCACCTTGTTCAACCTCTCTGCAGTGATTTCTTATTGGTTTAAAAATGAAAAATCTTATCCATTTTAAAAAAAATTACCTAGACATTTAAGTAAAAGACAGCATGGGGAGGGTTTCTCTGAAACTATTCTGAAATAGTGGGGAAAAAAGGGAATTTGTTTGCAATAGCAGAGTTGTTGGTTTATACAATTGTGAAGAAGTTACCTATTTGGAAATAATGCAAAGAGTTTATGTTTCATAATTTTTCTTTATTGTGGAAATATTTTATACAAATATTCAGGGTAGGAAGGTGTTGCCAGATGGAAATGCAATGCTTATGGAATTTTTCCTGGCACTTTTGACAGAATGTGTAATACTGAATGGCTTTATGCTAATGCTTTGCACTGGAATTCCTATTTTATAGCTACTTTGAAATGCAAATTAAAAAAAAAAGGTTTCAAAAGTGAAAACCTTGCCCTCTAAGAAATACAGTAGCATGTAAAGATGTATTTAGCTAGGTTAGCTCCCAAGTATTGCTAAGGCTAGAGTGCAAGAGGATGATCTTTACTGGGAATCTTAAAATGCCACCTGTCCTACAGGGACCTTCTGCTTTGGCCACCAAGTGCCATTGGATTGAGCTTTTGAAAACAGATATTTCTTTCCAGTG
Organism: Antrostomus carolinensis; assembly: GCF_000700745.2. Taxonomy (NCBI): domain Eukaryota; kingdom Metazoa; phylum Chordata; class Aves; order Caprimulgiformes; family Caprimulgidae; genus Antrostomus; species Antrostomus carolinensis. The sequence continues at coordinate 1,365 of NW_010316201.1, forward strand.
GGGCTGATGAAATATTAAGGCTCCAAGGGTCATTGTAAATACCATGGAATGAATGTGTTGGGTAGGTAGCAATGCCCTGATGATAAAACTGCCTCCATGTGTCTACTCACGGCGACCCAGCAGGTAGGATTGGAATCTCAGGTGTTGACTAACGTTTCATATAATATAGCAGTGGCAAATATCAAGATATCAGAGAATCTCATTTCCTACCAGTTTCATCTCCTGTGAGTTACTACTCAGGTAAAGTTTTATTGGTAGTCATAGAAAGAAATAACAACTGCAGGAAAGCTAAGAGGCAATGCTGTCCACTCAGAGTTCAGTCCCGTTTCTACATCTCTCCATTCTCCTTCTCCACCCATAAAATAACCAACATAGCCAGGTCTGGTTGAGGATTATTTACACCCTAACGTAAAAACTTCTCTAATTTGAGAGGAGTTTATGCAGTGACTGCAGTGAGTTTCCATGTAACCTAATGGTCCTTAATCCTGCCCAATTCTCAGGTCCGGATTTACAAGAGCAGCTAAGGGATTTGTAGCAGTCACGGTAGTCACGGTATCCTGGCTCCTTGCCACAGCACCACCGCCAGCTCCAGCACTAGAATAAGCTTAACTATCCAGTGCTTTTTTAAAAAAAAATAAATTATTACAACCCAAAAAGTGGAAATCCACAGGTAGCACCCAGCAGAGCAGAATCAGTCTGAAGAATGTCGAAGGTGATCCAAGACTTGGGGTTTTTTTTGGACTGGTGTTCAGCCACTGCAATAAACTGCAATTCATAGTCTGCTACTATAGTGCCAAATCATGGTTGTATTCTCAGTTTAATTTCCAAATCATGTTTTTCATTGATGTGTAAGGGGTATTTTACACGCTGGAAATATTAATGTTCATTGCGCGCATGATTTGCTGTTTCAGTTTGGCGCAGTCAATTCATTCACCATCAGTGAGCAGGGCAAATTAAGAGCTGCCAGAAATGAAAGTCTGTCAAAGTGAAAGGAGCCATCTAATATCCACCCCTATCACAGCGGAGATTTGCCAATTAGGTCTTGAAAATTGTTTTGCTAGAGCTGAAGTTGTGAACTCCACGGGCCAGACGCAGAATTTGTACAGATCACTTTGAGGTAGAAACATGTTATATGATAAAATATGTTCTGTAGTTGTTTTTTCTTCGGAGTCTTAATAGTGGAAAAAGCCGGTTTTATAAAAAATAATTATTTTAATGGAAGGTAATGAGCGTATTCTCTGTTAATCTGCAGATGAGGAGAGGATAGGGAGCTGATTTAGGGACTCAATAGCTACCTGCAGTACTTGTGGGGCACTTGCAGCATCCCTGGCTGCTGAATCAGTAGATGTTCTTTTACACAATCACAGTCTTAGGACAAAACCAGAATTCCCATTAATTATTAAATAGCTCAGATATCAATGGAATAAAAGACCCATATGGTTACTTCCTGGGGTCGTTTCAACTCATTTTTCACAACGTTATTTTACACATCTGATCAACCTCAGCTCAACAGGAACGACTCATGCTGCATCCAATATATTTGAGGTGAATTAGGGATCACCACCTGGCAGAAAGATTCCCTTAAAGTTGTTCCCCCTTTTTAAACTAAATCCACTTTAATTAAAAACGGACGTGTCAAGAAGTGTTGTGAGTTAATTATTTTAGTGACAACGATTTCCAATTTTAGAGGGATGTATGCACCAGGAAAGGATCTCTGTCTTTTCTCTGGGGTAATAATGTGCCAGCTCAGGACAAGCATGGAAATAGCATCTTATGGATCATTAGCATAATACTTAATATCATCAGTGACCATTTACCAGAACCCAAACTAAACAGAACATTAGGGATATTATTAGCAAGAAATTATAGTTTTATGTTTTGCAATCTTGATTGCATGAGACTAAAAGTGATGGGGATGGATTCCCAGTACTCAAACTGGTTTTTAAAGAGTGTAGCTGCGGAAAAAATGTGCTTTGGACACAAATTGTGCACAAAATTATTCAGATTGTGTGACATAGCAACCGAATGCGGGGTTTTTTTGCACGTTTCATTAATCATCCACATGCACAGCGGTTGCTGCTGCCCACACAAATAATAACTGTACATGTAAATTAGGCAGAGAGATAAATGTGTGTTCTGAGGTACACAATTTTTAGAAAATTTATTCTTTTAGGTCTGAAGCTTTGCAACAAACTGCCCATCTCAGCCTGGGACAGGATGCTCCCCAGCAGTTGTAGGGAACCCCCGAAGTGTGCCTGTGTTTTTACATGCAGTAGGAATATATCTTCTTACTCGGGTGTAAATTAGTCTTCAACAAGCCATAAAAGACTGATCTCATCTCATCCAGATTTTAATGTACTTGTGTTTTGTGACTGACACTCCAAGATGGTCTAGGACATACCAAGGCTCATGTAAATATCGTTCTCTGAGCTTTGGTAAAGGCAACCAGACTCAAATGTGCCATTGTTCACCTTTATCTCAGCTGGTGATACACAAAGGCTTAAACTATAAGTCTTAAAATCAGAGTTGACTTTTGAGTGAACTTCCCAACCAAGTAGCATGGAATACGACCATGAGATTCTTTCCCCAACCTGTATCACATCAGCATGAAATAAAACCATGAGACTTTTCCTCCTACAATCCAAAGCCAGGTGCAGAATACAAAAATAGTGGCTTCTTGGACATATCTCAGATCCTGGCCAAATCCAGGATGCACCCATGTGAAGTGAAACGTACCCACCAGATGTTCCCCTGCCTTTCTGTCTGCATAATTTGTTTATTAGATGGTATAAAAGCAGGTTCCTTTCACAGCAAAGGTGGAGACCTCACCTACGAGTGGTCCCACTGTGTGGGACTTCCCAGTTGCAGGGGAAAGGGTCTCTGATCCTTCGCTGTGACGGGGCTCCCCAGCTGATGCATGGATCTGGGTGATGATCAGTATTTGGGCAATTGGTGATGGATCTTTCTTAATCACTATAGTTAACCTAAGTAGTGATGATTAGGTGCACTACCCCGTTTAACTCTGTACCTTGCTGCTGCTTCTTTTTTCCCCCCTGTTTTAAAACTAGACTAAAATAAGTTTGGTTTTGGTGTTAAGTAGATGTCTGTGTCCTTTTTTCTAACCATCAATTAACTAAACAGTTGTCCAGTTGCTCATTTCCCAAGTTTGCCAGGCTGTGGTCATCACCATGCTAATGAATGATGTACAACTCAAAAGACAGGCCAAGGTTGGTGGGGAAGGGAAGCTGCTCACTTGCTCTCAGAGCAGCACAAGTGTTTAAGGCAAGTGATTTAAACAGTTACCAGCTTATTTTAACAGTTCATTTTGAGCAAGACTAAAAATATCCATAGTTGTGCAGTAACAACTTTATTTATTGTTGGTGGCACCAGAGTCATGAAATAAAACGACCTAGATATCACAACCTTGAAGCAGATTTTTAACAGCTGGCAGATGGGATTTAGTAATTCATAAAATGCTGATTTATAGCATTTGGGAAAAAAAAAAAGTCAGAAAATATGAGAATCCAGTGCACCCATCAAGTATCCTGGTGCAAGCAACAGATCTACTGGTGAATTGGGGTTGTTAAAAGCAAAACTGTCATAGTTTAATGTTCATCACCGTAGCTGGCAGGGTTTCAATGTCGAGTTTTATGTGATCAGATGACCCTCAAATCTCAGACACTTTCCCTGTTCTTCCTCTTGTGTGAATAGTATTTCTTGTTCCCATTTCAGGAGGGCAAAGCTAATATAAAAATTGAGCAGGAACAATTTTAGAAATATTCTCTGTTTGAAAATATTTTCTAATTAATCACTTTGGACCTTCAAACTGCCAAGATATTCAAATGCTAATGAGAAACTTCCTCAATTTACTTCATAATTTCTGTTTTGAAGGCATTTTATCAGGGTTAATAAATAAATTTGACCCTGGAATAGAAGGTTCCATGTGGCCTTTCACAGTGAAGATTTTGCAAGACAGAAATTTAGAGTTAACTTTCTTAATATTTGGCTCTCTTTACTTGTCCCTGGCCTGGAGCTTAGAATTACACCCAGCCAGACCAGTTTAACCCAAGCTGCTGACTTCAGAGATGATAGCACTGCCCATACTGAGGTCAGGCTGGTTGGGGTTGGAGCTTAGACACTCAGAAAGTCCCGCATGCAGCACTAATTCTGTTGTAGCTTTGTGGTTGATGCTCATTGATATTTTCTAGTTTGGTCAAATGCTGTTTTTTTCATTAAAATATCGGACCTCTTTTTCCTCTCTTTCATCAAGCTCTGAAATCCAGGACATGAATCAGCAGCATTATACACCAATGGAACCTCTTGGTAGTTGAGCAGGCTGATGAGATGACTCAGACAGCAAGAAGCAGTTATATCAGACCTGAGTGAGCAAAAGGCATCCGTCTTGCCATTTTTTACTCAATAAACTGATATTATGTGTCATCAGATTGCGCTTTCTGAAGAACTCTGAAATTCATTTGCCCAATGGAGGCTTTGGAAGCCTGGATATTGCCTTTGGAGCCCATTTCTCAGCCAACACCTTGCCCTTCTCTTCCCTGCCTCCCTTAGGGCTCACCTTGTCCTGCACCTCTCCATAGATATTTCTTCCCTCACCAACTCTCTGTTGCCAGAAAATCAGTTTGGTAACCGAAATTAAAGTACTTAGGAGAAGTAGAAGTTGATGGTTGTATGGACTTGAGGGAGGCTGTGATTTTAATCAAATATGCTCATTATAAGAAGATTTTCACTTTTGCTTAATTTCTGTTCTCAAAATATTTCACTGTTATCATTGTGGTTGATTTTCCAAGTTAAAAAGTTTTGTCTTCAGTACATAAGCACTGAAGTCCTAGTATGCCCCCCAAAAAAGGCAAGATGTTTGCCTATCATCTCCTTCTCCTCAGCAGAAAGCTGAACTGTGTTCTGTAAATTGCTTGGAAAATTGCTATGAAAAACTTTATCAAAGTGAAATTCATAGAAACAGTGCATGAGCAGAAGAGGTTTGAGTAATTCAGGTAATAAAAATCTCTCCTTATAGGCCAAAGAGCTGCAGTTGGGAGCATCCAACATCTGTCTTCTGTCCCACCACTTGCCCTCACTCCTGCCCGCCAGCTCCCACGCAGCCCTGACAGAGGGACACTATGGGGTCAGGGTCTCTAAATGAGCTCCTGGAGGTGCTCTCCAGCCAGCATCTCCCTGCCTCCATAATTCCATCATCCTTCAGAGAAACCTCACCTTTCCCAATGACTAAGAGCTAAACTTCCTCCACTGAAGGAAGTTAAATTAAATGATGTGCCAGCCTTGCTCAGCACAGCTTGGTGATTAGGACAAAGAAACCAGAATTGGAAATCATTATTTATTTCATATTTCCTATGTGCACTAATCTAAAAAAGCTGAACTTTGAAAATCAGCTGGTTTAAGAGATCAGTAGGCTGGTGTGGAGATGGAGAAGTTGCAGTGAGCCTCTCCTGATCCTAGCCAAGAAGCCTAGAAAAATGTTTCCACAGTGATACTAAAATCTTAATAACCTGTCAAACGTGCCGCACAGAAGACATTCGGAATGAAAAATAGCTCCAAGATTTCCAGCTGAACAATGCAGAGTTCATTATACATCCATCAAAAGCCAAAGTGAAAGTTAATTTACCTCAAGTCATGCTGCTGCTGAAAGCCAGAGCCTACTTTTTAATTTGAGAGGAGAAAAGTGGTAGTTCCAGCTGTGGCTTTCTAACTGCCTGTGTTTATAGGTAGTATATCGAAAATAAGTGTTATCTGAACACAGACATCAGGGAAAAAATATAAATAAAACCAGAGCACTGTGGACTACAAGTGTGAACGGCTTAATTCACTTGAGAGATGGGACTTGAGAATTACACCACTCAGGTAATATATATATTTTTTTTTGGACAATCTAATTAGGAAAAAAATGATCCTATCAAATATGGTACACCAAGATCATGTAGAAGAGAAACAAACCACCTGAAATTCTGCATTAATAAGGCAGTTTTGGAGCTTGCTCATAAACCTGGCCGAGATCTTCCCAACAGCATGAGCCCCATGGGGAGAGCAGCCAAATTTCACCTTCTTTATAACCTGTTGAGATGGCCCCACGAGTCACAGCTGGTATTCAAGAGAGCCTGGGCACCCGCGTTGTTGGTGCTTTTGGGTGTCCTTCAAAGCATCAGAGAAATAAGGGTTGTTCTCAGGGAGTTTGTCTTTGAGAAGAGGAAATCTGTGTCTTTTCCTCCTTTTCTTTCAGCCTTTGACAGGCTGAAAGAGTTGGGGCTATTCAGCCTGGAGAAGAGAAGGCTCCAGGGAGATCTTATAGTGGCCTCCTAGTACCTGAAGGGGCTACAAGAAAACTGGGGAAGGACTTTTCATAAGGGCAGTTAATGACAAAACAAGGGGAAATGGGTTTAAGCTGAAAGAGGGGAGGTTTAGATGAGATATTAGGAAGAAGTTCTTCACTGTGAGGGTGGTCAGACACTGGAACAGGTTGCCCAAGAAAGTTGTGGATACCTCCTCCCTGGAAGTGTTGAAGGCCAGGTTGGATGAGGCTTTGAGCAACCTGGTCTAGTGGAAGGTGTCCCTGCTGATGGCAGGGGGGTTGGGACTGGATGAGCTTTAAGGTCCCTTCTAACCCAAACCAGTCTGGGATTCTATGATTCCTACTGTTAAGCTCACACAGATGTTCTCTCAAGCTTTGCATTCTTGCCCGTCATGGTGATGTTTGACTTGTCAGCTGTCAGTTGACTTTGGGAGAAGTTAATTTGGTCAGAGAAATATTCTTTATTTTCTTTGGGAGTGGTAAGTTTGTTTGTAACAGTGACTTTTCAGCAGGCCTGCTGTTGAAGAGAAGATAAAATTTTTGATCCATTTTGAAGATGGTTTTAGTGAGAAAACCAGAGCTAGGAGTAGACCCGGTCTGTTGGTTGTCCCATTAAGAGCAGCAGCAGATCATCTCTGAATGTTTCAGTGCAATAAGCCACAATGATAATTTTTGTGAGGGAAATCTTTAACAAGGGTGGGACAGACAAATTGATGACTTACCTTTTCGTGTAATTAAAAGCTGCTCCCTCGGAAGTCTTTGGCAGAACAAATTAGGTGGGAATCTAGAATAGGAAAGACTCATTACTCATAAAACAGGAGGCTGCATTTCTCAAGTGCACAAGCTGTTAATTAGGATGTGAAAGCTAATTTAACAAAATGAGGGAAGCTTAAATTAAAGTGTTTCAACTAGAGATGAAATGAGGAAGATTTGAACTCCTTCTGAGAATGTACAAAAAGCTTATCATTGCTGAGGCTGTGCTTTCCCATGAACACCCAGTGCCCAGAAGGACTTGGGGATGGTCACCCCAAGGGGCATGGCTTGGTGTGAGGCCACCTGGAACCTCCTCATGCCCGTGAGGGCACCCAAAGGAAAAGGGCAAATACCCAGAGCAAGGTTTCCTCCTTTATTTCATGGAATCACAGCCTGGTTTGTGATTTGGAATGGTTTGTTGGAAAGGACCTTTCAAGGTCATCTAGTCCATCCCCCCTGCAGTGAGCAGGGACATCTTCAACCAGACCAGGTTGCTCAGAGCCCTGTCCAACCTGACCTTGAATGTTTCCAGGGATGGGGCTTCTACCACCTCTCTGGGCAACCTGGGCCAGGGTCTCACCACCCTCAGCGTAAACAATTTCTTCCTTCTATCTAGTCTAAAATTTCCACCTTTTTCTCAGCAGCTTCTGAGTTTCTCCTCTGGAGATCGTTGCTCTTTATTTGTACACATGACACACAGAGACAGTTAAACATAAGATGAACTCTCTTATTGCAATTCTTGTAGGAAAAGTGCAAATTAAGGGCTTGTGCTCCACGTTGCGTGTGGATGGATGACAGATAGATCCTGTCTTCGGCTCTTTCTTTATAATAAAGCTATTGGAGTAAGTAGCTGATTTAGTTCCAGCACACACAGTATTAGGTACAGTACACGTTATATTCCAGAAGATAAACTACAGCTAGTGATGACTCATCCCCACTGCTGCAATAATTATAGTTCAGCCAGGAAAGACGTAACAGAATTAATTCAGGAATGTTGAGCCTGAAGGCATCTGACAGTATTTAGAAAACATGTGAAACTGTGTTTTCTTTGGGTAACTTGTTTAGAAAGAAGACTTTTTTTTTGGTAGCTTGACTAGTCTGAACAGGATGACCTAAAAAAAGCCTCAATGTTTAAACCCAAGTTCCCAGGATGCCCCAAACACCCCCCAAGATGACCCAAGGGAATGGGGGCACCACACTTTGCTGTGTATTTTGTTGTGTGCTGGAGGAAAAGGAGCAGGAGGCAGACCCTACTTGTGACACATGGACTGTGACCATTTTGCATCTCATCAGCCCAAACCCAACTATTTTTGCAAGTTTTTAAGAGGATTTTTAAGGGGACCTGCAGGAAGGGTGGGGAGGGACTTTGGACAAGGACAGGGAGTGACAGGACAAGGGGTGATGGCTTGAAACTGGAAGAGGGGAGATGGAGATGAGATGTGAGGAAGAAATTGTTTGGTGTGAGGGTGGTGAGCCAGTGTCCCAGGTTGGCCAGAGAAGCTGTGGCTGCTCCTCCCTGGAAGTGTTGAAGTCCAGGTTGGGTGAGGCTTTGAGCAACCTGGTCTAGTGGAAGGTGTCCCTGCTGATGGCAGGGGGGTTGGAACTAGGTGTTCTTGAAGGTCCCTCCCAACCCAAATCACTCTGATTTGCCATCCTCTGACCACAAGTGTGAGCAGCAGCCTGGGGTGGGCTCTGCCTGCAGGTCCCTCAGACAAGTAAGTACATAACAAATACAATGAAGTACCTGACATCTACACAAGTTTTCCCTCCACGCTGTGTACTTTTATGCTAGATACTTCCCATTTCATACATAAATTGGTTGATATCTGCCTTAGCTTTGCTTTTCATTAAAAGGATCTTAATTACACAAGACGTGGAGCAAAGCCTTGTCTCCTCAGCCTCCAGACAGTGGAAATGGGTGATAAAATGCATGAAAGCCTTCACTGCTATTGTTTACACATTTCCAGCAGTGCTCGTGGTCTCCAGCGATAGAAAAGGCAATAAATAAACTCTGGTAGGATTGTTCTTTTCATTATCACATGATTTTATAGCCTTTGGTGTCTAAACCACCCATGCATAAAATTGACTAATATCACTCGTAATTACTGGAAATAACTATTGTTAATTCTTCTAACTGGTATTTAAAGCTTTATCTGGGATCCCAATGGGCTCTGATGTCGCTGCTCAATGCAGCTCTAACCCAGGCAGGATCCTGAGTGTAAGGGTGGGTGAGGAGGAGGCACATCTCCTCCTAACAGCAAGACCTTGCCTGCAAGCACCAAGCCTGTGCAGCTGGAAGAAGAAGCCAGAAAGAGCGTGCAATGGTGCAAGGATGCTCGTGTTGTCACAGAAAAGGTAGGAGAGCAAGACTGCAGATGGGTTCCAGGGCACAGCACATGGGAGAAGGAGAATTTGGGTCAGCTGGTGGCATGGCAATTGGGAGCTACTCATGATGTTGATGGATGGATGTAACGGGGAGGGTGGTGGCATTGTGGAATGCAGAGGGAGAGGGAGATGGCCAAGCTCAGGGCATTACTCACATTTAGAGAGTGTCTTGGGGAGGAGTGGCTGTGTCTCATTGTACATGAGGGTCTGAAGCTGAGTGCTCAGGATTTACTAGCTGTCCCTGGAATTGAGGTGGAGGGATTGATTTTTAACAACAAAAAAATAGGTTTTCTACCAAGCAAGTTGGTTTCTATGTATATTTTTTGATTTCTGTTGAAAATTCAAGATCTGGTTGTTGGCTTTCTAAAGAAAAGTCACGAGTGCAAATGATTCCCCTGTTGTTGTCAACTTTTCTGTGTCTATACACAGTGGCTGGGACACCAGAGTCCTTACTGGAGGCTCACTGCACCAAAACCATAGCTCTAGGGAAAGGTCTTGTCCCTTCCTTTGTGGAAGGGACAGCAGTGAGCTGGTCCCTTTCCCACCAGCATCTCCCAGCTTTCCTGCCTGCAGGGATGGGGGAGAACCTCACTCTTCTTTCTTTTTTCCCAAATCCTTTCATCTCTAGTCTTCCCTAGGAAGTCTCCTTGCCTTGTAGTTGAAGTAATGGTATTTAAAGTAAAATTTTGTGATATTTTCCACCCGATGCCTTCCCAGTTTAAGTCAGGGCCCTGTGCTGGAAGGAAGGTGAAGTTTCCATCAATTCTCCTGACAGAAGGTAATTCTTTGTCATCGCAAACTCATCCTTAGGGCTGTTTTATGGCTGATGAAGAAGATCTAATCATTCTAATTTATTGATTAGTTTCCTGTCTATCTGTGACTTCGATTTGATCACTCTAAATTTTCCATCTGAGTTAAAATTGCAATGCATTAGCCAGATAATAAATTTGCTTAAATGTAGATTTATTTATTTAACCTTCTTAAAATGAAATCCAAGGAAAAGTACCCAGAATTGATGTATTCTGCTATGAATCATCAACTCTGAGCTTGCTGATAGCCCTAAGGAGGAAAAGTGCAAGTCACTGAGCTCTGGGAGCCCCTGTGAGGCGACATTGTGTTGGGGTAGTGGTGACACCGACGCATCTGCTGAGCTGCAGGGTTGGTGTTGTGGGGTCTTGGGACTCATGGAGTTGTACCAGAAGAGTTGTGTTTACCATCCTGTCCCTTCTTCCACCAGCATGGGCTGGGCAAGGCAGGGATCTTGTATTGTCAACATGTACAATACAGTGGTTTGATTTACCTTGGTGAAGTTTTTTTTTGGGGGGGGATTGGGTGGGTTTTTAATTCTATTTTATTTATTTTTAATTATTTGCTCTTCTACCCCGTTCTCTGCTGCTTTATTCTTCCCCACAATATATTCCTAGTATATTTCCTTATACGTATGCATAAGGAAAACCAGAAAGGCAGCTTAAATCTGCAAAGCTACACGCAGTGTATTTTCATTTTACCTTTCACATGATCAATCATGCCTTTAAGTGTTGAAATTGTTATAGAGCAGCCTGACATAGTGTCTAGGGTTTTTTTTTTTCCCCTGCTCTCGGTTCTACAGTATTTTATGAAAAAGCCATGTCTTGCTAGTCAACATAAAGAATGTGGAGACATACTTTAAGGGGTTTATTTGAACTGTTATGCATTTAAATTGTTCCATTAGAGTGGACATGTTCTCCTCTCTGCCAATAAAGATCAGTCTTAAGAGAGCAATGTAGGTTCTTCAAGGGATTATTTTTGCTATTTCCAAGTTTAATCGGCTACTCATTTTATGAAAACAATGATTTTATCCCAACTAAGGAGCCTTCAGTTTAACCTTTGTGGCTATATATTTATTTTCTGCTCTTGCCATGTGATGTTATTATTCTATTATTACAGATTTTCCATATAAATAATGAGTTAGCCGCAACCTGATCAGCCCCTCAAGGCACCGTATGGATCCAGACTTGTTGATTACCTGCTCTCTACCAGCCAGCAACAGTCACAAGGATGCAAATAATTATTGTGAGCATTGAAAAATAGAGGTGCAATATACACAACATTTTCCTGCAATGGTTTTTATTTGTATATGATAATAACAAGAGCTGAAATAGGGAAGGACTTTTCGTAAGAGCAGTTAATGACAGAACAAGGGGAAATGGGTTTAAGCTGAAAGAGGGGAGGTTTAGATTAGATATTAGGAAGAAGTTCTTCACTGTGAGGGTGGTCAGACACTGGAACAGGTTGCCCAAGGAAGTTGTAGATGCCCCCTCCCTGGAAGTGTTGAAGGCCAGGCTGGATGAGGCTTTGAGCAACCTGGTCTAGTGGAAGGTGTCCCTGCTGCTGGCAGGGGGTTGGGACTGGATGAGCTTTAAGGTCCCTTCCAATCCAAACCATTCCATGATTCTATGATTCAATGATTCTATGATAGACAAGGACATTTAATGCCTGTAGGATTCAGTCCTGCTTCTAAAGGATTGAAGAGAAGTTTAAATAGAAGTTGAAATAGTAAAAACTTGTTACAATAAGTTAAATGATCCTAAAAATATTAATACCTGAGAAATATCTCTGTGAAAGTCTAAAGGAAGACTCATTACATGAGAAAATACTTGTGGGACTCTGAAGCATGAGTGATGTCACAGACTGTCCATATTCCCCATGTTCTCCAGATGACCTAAAATCTTCCAGATATTGTTTATTAAATGACAGCTGGGAAATAGCTGTGGATTCTCTTTCAACTCATCATTGTAACACTCATTTTGATAAAAGAAAACAGGAAAGAAAAACAGCTGATATTTCTAATTACCACTTATTAAGATATGGAAACAGATTAAAGCAGTTGCTGACAGAATTCAGTTTGGGTTTTTTTAAAATCAAACCTGTATGAATAGTATTTGCTCAATGATGTTAAGAGGCTGCCAGAACAGATCAAGTCAGTTGGATAAATCATACACAACAGCCGAGGATCCAGGAGTCCTCAGACTTTGTTGATCCTACTGTGTTGCCTTTATGTTGCTCACAATTATTAATTTGAAAGCGATGTACAAAGCTTGGCGAGATCTTAAAAAAAACCCTCAACAAACCAATGCAAAATTCCATAGAAAAACTTTGAAATTAAGAAGGAAACTGAAGTAAGATTTAGTAAAATAAAGGAAAAATACCTATTTTTGATTGTGTTCTTTTCAATGGAATTTAGCTCCAAGGGTAATGGATGGTTTGGACCTCACTTGTCCAACCCAGTGTCATATATAACATGGTGATACTTTCAAGACACACATATCTGAATCCACGGGCACATATATACACACTCTCTAATCTCCCTGAAAAATTATTTTATTTGTTTTTGAAGTCCTTTAAAACTGAGAGTTTTAAAGGAGTGAAGGAGTTTGTGCTGGATCAGCCAGCAAGTATTTTTTAAAATAAATAAGTGTCTGAGTGCACCCATGCCCCGAAAATGCCTATTTTTGTGGAGTCAAGGGAAATAGCACCCAATTGATGAGGCTCTGGGGCCCTAATAACTCAGGGAACGCTAATTATTGTGCAGCCAGAGAAACAATCTAATTGTCAGTCCCATTTCAAAGCTCATTTTCCCTCCGTGCCTGTGGCGTTAACTTTCAGACAAGGATTTTGTTAAGCTCGTTGCACTTCGTGCTTGAGACAGCTTGTCTTAAAGCCAAGTGAAGGTGACCCTGCATCCTGCTGGTTTATGGAGCTTCCCAGGAGGTTTGTTCCAGATTCAACAGACTTTTTTTGTTTGTAGAAGTGGAAGCAAAGCAGCATCTCCCAGGCAAGTTGGAGAACGTGGGTGGAGGTTCTCCATCAGGAGCTGGTGGAGAGGACTGGCTCTTTTCCTGGCCTCCACTGTTGCTCACCAAGCTGAATGCATTTAGATTATTTTGACCAACAAGTCAAATATTCTCCTCTGGCTCTTCTCACCATGGCTGGTTTATTCTTTCTGGTGTTAGGTGAAAGGTTGTCCCAGCAAAGGTGTCCTGCTCTCTTCTGTTTGTCTCCATCTGTATTAAACATAGTAATCTGTCCTGTATTCCTCCCTGTAGCCTATTAACCTTATTACTTTTTAAATTATCCTAATTTTGTCTTTCTACCTAAGAAGCTATTTGGAAAAGAAATTTATTTTTAAGTATCTGCATCTCTTCACTTGTAGTTCTAATTACAAATAATTATTTGATGGTGCAAGTTCAAATGATCATCCTGGTGATGGCAAGGTTCAGACAGCCAAGAGCTCTGACTTCCCACCTGCAGCAATTTCAGGAAAAGAAAGTGTAGAATTGAATTAAGTGATGGTTTCCATCACTGTAAGGCACGTGGTGGCATCCTCTGTGTTCTCCCACTAAAGATCTTCATGGCAAATAGGGCAAATTTCACTGTGGACACTTTCTTCTTTATTTAACCTTGTCCAACATCAGCTCAAAGGATATAATTATTTATTTGATTTATTTTTTTTTTAGACAGACGTGCTCTTTTGAGTTGTGGTGCAAGATGTGTTGACTTCGGATAAGAAGGATTAAGGCAGGACAGCTTTGATTATTATTGGATGAAGCTTTGAGCAGCCTGGTCTAGTGGAAGGTGTCCCTGCTGATGGATGATCTTGAAGGTCCCTTCCAACCCAAACCAGTCTGGGATTCTATGATTTTTGGTTGGCTGATTAAGCTAGAAAATAAGATGAGGTCTTGTTTGTCAGGGATGATACAGATAAGAAACTGGGAATTTGATCACATGTCAATAATTTGGGATGATTTAAAAAAAAAATTCATCACCAAAACCTGTTTAGTTTTGATAATGTTGGTATCAGCCTGTGCCAACATGGAAATGGGACCATTCAAAACCTTCTACTTGTGAGAAGAGAAGAGGGTGAGAGACTGAGATCCATCAGAAAGGGGGGCTGGGGACATGTGGACAGGGCACATGATGCAAAGACATGGTCGTAGTATTTGCTACGCTGTGTTTTGACCAGAAATTTCCTCCTGGGCTTGAGAATCTTCCTCAATAACCATTTATAGAGGGATGCTTTGGTGCAACATTGAAAAAACAGACAGTGAAAACTTCCTTGCTCACCTTGACTCAAAGATACCTCCTCTTAGCAAAACCTGCTCGAGATTTGGCTTTGGCAGGATGTGCCCAGCTGACCAGGAGAAGCAGAGGTAAAGCAGATGACTCCTGTGCATGTGATAAAGACTCCTAAGAGTGTTCCCTAAGTGATATAACCTGACAGGCAGGAAAATGAGGGAACTGAATGTCACACTTGTTTAAAGAAACTGTTTCTTGGAGAGGTTAACCAATATTAGTACATAGTTTAGGAAATGTCCTCAAAATCCAGGAGTTCTGGGTATTTACTGCATTCCAGGGCTGTCTTCTCAACTCAGGTTTTGGACCAAAGAAGGCTTGTGCAATTCAGCAAATAAATAATTCTGGGCAGAGCCAGTAAACAGGAGACAATCATTCAGTCAATGCTTTTCTACAGTATTTGGCCAAGGATGGGGCAGAATTTGATGCTGTCTCTGCCAACCTGCTCCTCAAGAAAACATGAGTGCTGGGGAGGAGGGCTGGGCTTCGCAGAACTGAAACCAGACAAGTTTCTCCTTGAAAATTGGTCAAGGATGGAAAAGACAACTTTCAGGGAGCCAAAGGGGCCATACACAGAGCATGATCAATATTTCTTTCCAATTAATAAAAAATAAAAACAACAAAAAAAGAGATTGACAAAAAGAAAAAGGAAAAAAAAAGAGAGATAAAAAAAGAGAGATTAAAAAAAAAGACATAAATGAAGAGTTATGACATTTCCGTTGCCATCTACCTTTGATTTTGAGACTAATTTGTTTCCAAGGGTTATGAGTTTCACTTAGATGGAGAATACATATTAAATCAACCTGATGGTTTTTGCCAGGATCTTTATTTAAAACTTTACCCCTTTCAATTATACAGCAGTTATCTGACAGAAAGATGATTGAATTAATGAGGGATTATTACAATAGTCTTGATTTGAAAAATTAGAAAACAACACCTACCTCTGCCCCCGGGAGAGCTGCCTGTTTCATTAACAATTAATAGGAAAAAATTGATGTGGTGAGAGCTGCAAATCACACTCACCCAGAATAATAAGAAATAGAGAGTGTTGGACTCAAATATATTAGAAGTATTTTCCCATGAACTTGCCAGCTCTCATTCGGAAAGGTTCTACGCCTGACAGTAGATGGAGAAATAGAAACCAGCAAAGTAAATTGTTCTTTCCTCACCCCCAGTGATAAAAAAGTCATTACCATGAAGCCCATTTATCTTTTGGAACAGATACTGGATTTTTTTTGTTGAGTTTCTTTTCACATCCGTTTCCCAGGTAAGGCTGTGGCACCCAGGGATGTCCTCAGATACACCACTACCTGCTTTTATTATCACTCAAATGATAGCCAGCATTTTGCTGAAGCCATTCGTTGCAGACCTAAAACCAAGTTCTTCTATTGAACACTCAAATAATAAAGTGACACCAAGAGCATCACACTCACCCACCTGACTTCTCACCGTATTTTAATGACCTCATTCAGAAATCACCATTAAAACCATTAAATCCCCTGGTTTTTATGGCAACTCCTGCCTGCAGTGGGGAGCTGGGAGGATGCTGCCCACTGAGATGGTGTGCCCCAACCTGCCAGGAGAAAAAAAATATAGATATTCAGTGTTGTTTGGCCAAATCCCTTCACATTTTGTGTTTGTCCCAGCAAATTCCATAATTCTGATAGTGAAATCTAATGAAGCACTAGGAGCCTCCTGAGGTTATTTTCAGAGAAGCAACTTAGGCTCGGTTTTCTTAGCATTAGAAAAAACAAATTTAAAAAAAAAGAGGGAAAAAATAATCCTCTGGATGTAAAAAAGATGAGAAGACAATTGCTGATCATGTCTGTCATTATTTCGGAGGTGTTACCTGGTATTTCTGGGTCCCAGAATGTGATCTAGCAGTGATCTTGGACATCTTTTTAGATGCTTTAGTGTCAGCTGTAAGCATGAGCTACACTTCTCTGCCATGTCCACACGACTGCGTGTCTCTCTGTCAGTTTTTTACTCTGCCATTTTATGTTTGACTGAGCCAGCAGCTCAATTAAAAACTTATAGACCGCTTTCACGTAATTTATATTAATTAAAATTAGACAGCTCCATTCCTATGGTGTTAATCATAACAAACCCTAAATCAATACCATATTGTCACTTCAGTGGGATGGCTGGTGGCTTTAACTTTCCAGAGGTAGTTTCCTTTCCCATCAGAGTCTCTTCAAGACTAGAAATATCACTTTTTTTTTAGAGTTACTGATGGTTTTAGCAGCCTTGGAGAGGAAATACGTGCGTCCCTGACAGCGTTCCCTGGGGAAGAACTACATGTCAAACCAGCACAGAGACACTTTGAAACTGCTCCTTTCCTTCCTCCTCCAAACTCACCCGTTGCAAATTAAATGAAGCAGCTGCTGAGTTTCCAGGCTGCTGCATCGTGGAGCTGCAGGACCTGGAGACCCTGCCTGGGAGCTGACAGCTCAGCTTTGCCAGGGTTTTTATTTTACTGGTTGCAATGTCTTCAGAAAACTTCCTTCCCAGTACATATTTAACTGGGTTTGTTTTTCCTGGGAAAGATTAACTCATTCACGGCTTGACCTGAGCCAGCAGTGTGTGACTGCAGCCCAAAAAGGCCAACTGTGTCCTGGGCTGCATCAGAAGAGGGGTGGGCAGCAGGGACAGGGAGGGGATTGTCCCCCTCTGCTCTGCCCTTGGGTGGCCCCATCTGGAGTGTTGTGTCCAGGCCTGGAGTCCCCAACAAAAGAAAGATGTAGAGATGTTGGAGTGGGACCAGAGGAGAGCCAGGAAGAGGATCATAGGGCTGGAGCACCTCTCTGCTGAAGAAAGGTTGAGGGAGTTGGGCTTGTTTGGCTCGGAGAAGAGAAGGCTCTGGGTGAGACCTCATTGTGGCCATCCAGTACCTGAAGGGAGCTTAGAAACAGGAGGGAGAGTGACTTTTGACATGGGCAGAGAGTGATAGGACAGGGGAAATGGTTTTAAACTAAGAGATGGAGATTTAGGTGAGATATTAGGAGGAAATTTTGCACCTAGAAGGTGGTGAGACCCTGGCCCAGGTTGCCCAGAGAAGCTGTGGCTGCTCCTCCCTGGAAGTGTTGAAGGCCAGGTTGGATGAGGCTTTGAGCAACCTGGTCTAGTGGAAGGTGTCCCTGCTGATGGCAGGGGGGTTGGGACTGGATGGGCTTTAAGGTCCCTTCCACCCCAAACCAGTCTGGGATTCTATTATTCAAGGTTTGCAGTAAATATTTCTAGCTGCTTGAATGAAGAATTACCCTCACAAAAAAGGTGGGCTAAAGGCAGCAGATGGAGATGCTGGCTGGATTCTTGGGGTGCAGGGGAGAAGCTCTATTATACAGCCAAAAAGTAAATATCAAATCTTTTTGAAATGTTAAAGAAAGACTGTTCAGATCACCAGAGACACACGTTACGATGAGGGTGCAACAGGGTGTGGAGAGGGAGGCGATCCAGCTGCCATCCCTGGTTTGTGCTACTCAAGCACTGATCCTACTGCTCTGTCCAAGTCCCTTGGAGGAGGGTGGAGAGAGGTGGGGGTGGGTCTATTCAACCAAGGACCAAGGGACAGGACAAGAGGAAATGGCCTCAAGTTGTGGCCAGGGCAGTTGAGATGGGATGTGAGGAAGAATTTCTTTGCTGAAAGGGTTCTGAGGCATTGGAAGGGGTTGGCCAGGGCAGTGGTGGAGTCCCCATCCCTGGAGGGATTGAAGAGTCGTGTAGACATAGTGCTGAGGGACATGGGTTAGTGGGGGACTTGTCAGTGTTGGGTTCATGGTTGGAATCGAGGAGCTTGAAGGGCTTTTCCAATCTGGGACTCTGTGAAATGTGTAGCTTTTAATCAGGAGAGATGTAATTGCATTTAATTAAGCCCACTGCCTTTGGTAATAGAAAGCATGAAAATAGTAAATAAAGAAGTCAAGTGCAGATTGAACCTTGAGCTATTAAGTGGTGAAATGATTTAGCAGAGCACCAGCTTTAATAGTGAAACCTCTTGGATTTATAAGGTGTTTAAAGGCAATTGTTTTCTGGCAGGGTAGCGGTGGGGGTTTAATGAGCTGCTCCTCAGCTGGAGCTGAGACATCCCCACCTGGTTAGTGGTGATGATGATGATAGGTGGAGGTGGAGGTGCTGATTGGGGCTGTGAGGGTAAAAGAGCTGCAGTAGGAGCTTGCAGGTTTGATTAGCTGTGTTCCTTGTCAGAGG
Source organism: Antrostomus carolinensis (assembly GCF_000700745.2). NCBI lineage: Eukaryota > Metazoa > Chordata > Aves > Caprimulgiformes > Caprimulgidae > Antrostomus > Antrostomus carolinensis. Next base: position 20,140 of record NW_010316201.1, read on the forward strand.
CTGTGATTCAGCAGTGCTGGGGAGAAGCTGCCTCCCAGCACTGAGATGGTTGGGGAAGGTTGGAGGCTTCAGCCCATGGAGTAAGAGCCTGTCTCTGGAAATCTCAGGTATGTAAGAGCCTGTCTCTGGAAATCTCTTTGTGTTCCTGGGTGTAAATTAACCTTTCTGTTCAGAGCTGTGTTTTCTGGGTCTGATGAAAAGGAATCGAGGCAAAGGGAGGGAGGTCTCTGCCTTTGTCGTGGAGGGTGGGAGCTGCTCACAGTGCAGCAGCTGAGGAAGTCCCCAGCTTCTGGGAGCAGCACCTAACCTGGGAAAACAGATAAGGAATGATCTAGGAGGTGTTGATAGCAGTGGATGCACCAGCTTGTGCACTGTCCTTGTTTGGGACAGGATGTTGGGGGAGAAAGCAGGTTGGGAGGAGGATGATCTGTAACCTCTCTGGAGCTCCCCTCGGGAAGAAGCTCCAGAAAAGGCTTTGGAAAGAAATATTGTCTTGCTTGCACCCTTCCCCCTTGGTAAAGAAAAGACCCTGATGGTGGCTGTGGGACTCCCTTTCCCCTTCAGGCTCCTGGTAATAGAGACTTTCACTCAGGACACCCATAAAGCCACCCTGCTTGGGGACACAGCTCTGCTGTGTGTGGGTGAGCAGGTAGGATCCTGCCTGTCCAGCCTTGCTGAAAGAGTTTGCAACTTCACAGGCTGCACAATTTGGGAGAGATTAAATGTGAAAGCACCTTCTGAGTGTGCACTTGTAACTGTAATGCAATGGGGCCCAACTAGAAAATTGCCCTCCAGCCCCAGTGTGAGCACACGTGTTCTTTGGGAATCTGATGCACTGGGGGGTACAGGAAAAAAATATAACTTTAATTAATTTTTCTATTTTCATGTGTACAACACTGATGTCAAGCAAATATTAGTCTCTTAGTAATATTTTGGGAGCTTTCTGAGGAAATCCTAGTGTTCCTCTGGTGCAGCAGAGCATATCTATGTTGTTCTTTTTCAAAGAGGGATCTCTCTCAAAGACTTCAAAACTTCAAGTGTAATATCACGAGTCCCAACTTCATGTAATTTGGGGTTAAAAGATGTAATGACAAGTGACAAACCTGTCCTTAACCTGACAGATGAAGTCATAGAATCATTGAGGTTAGAAAAGACCTCCAAGATCATCAAGTCCAACTGTGAACCCAACACCACCATGCCCAATGTTGCTAAATGCGCATCTACACGTCTTTTAAATAACCCCAGGGATGAGGACACTTGGCCTTGGGCAAGAGATGATACTGGGGCAATCGGAATTGATAACCCCAGGATTCTATCTGTGCATCCAAGAGGCACAAAACAACTGTTATCCCCAATTCCCTGTTGGTCTATACTCTGAAAATCATAGAATCATAGACTGGTTTGGGTTGGAAGGGCCCTTCAAGCTCATCCAGTTCCAACCCCCCTGCCAGCAGCAGGGACACCTTCCACTAGACCAGGTTGCTCAAAGCCTCATCCAACCTGGCCGAGAACACTTCCAGGGAGGGGGCATCTACAGCTTCCTTGGGCAACCTGTTCCAGTGTCTCACCACCCTCACAGTGAAGAACTTCTTCCTAATATCTCATCTAAACCTCCCCTCTTTCAGTTTAAACCCGTTTCCCCTTGTTTTGTCATTAAGTGCCATTATGAAAAGTCCTTCCCCAGCTTTCTTGTAGGCCCCCATGTGAGAAAATGTCTTTTCTCACAGTGACAACTAGAAACTAAAGCAGATACTTCAGTATTTGAGTGAAATCTTGGGTGTTGTGAGCCCGCGTGTTGCTTTCCCGGGTAGTTTGTCTTTCCAATAGGCGTAATGAAGACAATTAAGTCTTTTTTTTTCTCCATTTTTTTTTTGTTGTCTTTCACATATGGTGAGAGCTTTTGAAAAGTTCCTCCAAACAAGCTCTTCAATCACATTTTATTGTTCCTTGACATTCTTTACAACATCTTACAACTCGCAGCTGCGTAGCGAGGCACTTTGCCCCGCGTGTTGCATCTCTGGCGTGTATCGAGGGCTTTGGAAGGTCTGTAGTAGAGCTCAGTGACTTAATTACTGTCGTTGGAGGTTATGGCTCAGGAGCTGCTAATCAAAAAATGCTAATGAAATGCATGTTTGGTTTTTGCCCTTTTTTTTCATTTTTGGCTCCTTATTGCAGGGAATCTGTGCAGTGTGCGTCTCTTTGCATCTCTTCACTGATTCCAAGAAGAAATGAGGCTTTACCTACAAATAATTATTGCAATTTTAAGAGGCATGGAGGCTAGGGTGAGGAACTGCAATCTATATTACCCCTCAGACCCTTGAGAAGGGTTTTTTTAGGGAGAAAAGGGTGCAAGTCAGCAATATTTTGATCTATAAATCACTGTATTTTAGAAGTGAGACAAGGACACATAGTCATGTCTGGGCCTGACATGCAGGTGAGAGCATTAACTCTTCATTCCTCAAAGTTCAGCTGTAGAGGAACTGGTGTTTGCACATTCACTGCCAGGGAAAGCTGCCATTTTTCACTGGGCAAGAGACTGTCCTCTGTAAAACTATGAGTTGTGCTCCAAACAGGTGCGACCAGGTGTTGAGGACATGTGGATGTCTACATCACCACTGTAGGCATGGTGGATGGAGATGGGTGGTGATGGATGGGGAAAGATGGGGCAGAGAAAAGCAGATGTGGGGGTTTGGGACTAAACATGGAGATCTACAGTCAGACAATCCCATCTGACCCAGCACTGTGTCTCACCAGGATGAACACTGTCCCCGTACCTTCCCTGGAGGTCAATGGGACTCTGCACCATGGCCCATGGTGGTGAAGTTGGTGGCTGAGGTCTTTACTGGGCAAAGGGGTCAGTCTGCATGTAGATCTGGAGCATGTTCCTCTTCTAGTGGAAGGTCACAGAATGGCCTAGATTGGAAAAGACCTTTAAGATCATCGAGTCCAATCATTAACCCAACTACTAGATGTCCATGCTCATGGAAGGAGGGTTGGATTTAGATGATCTTTAAGGTCCCTTCCAACGCAAATTGTTCTATGAAGTGTTAACAGACTTTGGAAAAACTGACTGCAGGAATTTTTCTTTAATTTATTGTCAACATTTGGCCTCAAGTAGAGCAGACAGGAGCTCATCTGGGGGGTTTTGGGGGTTTTTTTTCCCCAAGTTTATCACAACTTCAAGTTCATGTTCCTCTCTACCAGCCATTTCTCCCAGGGATGCAAATGAAAACTTGAGATAACTTTTGAAAACTTTGTCACTGACTGTGACACGTTCCTATAAATTTTCTAATGCATGAAGTTGTTGGTGCTTTTACTGTGTCCACCTTGCAGGTGTATTTTAAAGATGACTGTAAATCTCTGGAGTAGATCAATGTTATCTTTAAATCCCGTGTATTTGATATATCACCATGTGGTGCTGTGGATGTTCCTTACAATACTAATGCACAGGAGTATCTAAGCTGGGTGTTGCTCTTATTGAAGCTGATGAAAAATGAACCCTTGCTTTCAGAGCAGAAAGGTGCAGTCTTTAAAAAAAGAAGGTATTTTTGGGGGGAAGTCTTATTTCTGTGTTATAGTAGATGCCTAATATTTTATATACATGAAATAGAATAGAATCGTAGAATAGAATGGTTTGGGTTGGGAGAGACCTTGAAGCTCATCCAGTTCCAACCCCCCTGCCAGCAGCAGGGACACCTTCCACTAGACCAGGTTGCTCAAAGCCTCATCCAACCTGGCCTTCAACACTTCCAGGGAGGAGCAGCCACATCTTCTCCGGCCAACCTGGGCCCAGAGAGACACTCACCACCCTCACACCAAAGAATTTCTTCCTCACATCTCATCTCCATCTCCCCTCTGCCACTTTCAAGCCATCACCCCTTGTTCTCTCACTCCCTGCCCTTGGCCAAAGTCCCTCCCCAGCCTTCCTGGAGCCCCTTCAGGTACTGGGAGGCCACTAGAAGGTCTCCCTGGAGCCTTCTCTTCTCCAGGCTGAACAGCCCCAACTCTCTCAGCCTGTCCTCACAGCAGAGCTGCTCCAGCCCTCGCATCATCCTGGTGGCCTCCTCTGCACTGGCTCCAGTGGGTCCATGTCCTTGTGCTGTTGGTGGCCCCAGCACTGGAGGCAGCACTGCAGGTGGGGTCTGAGGAGAGCGGAGCAGAGGGGCAGAATCCCCTCCCTCCACCTGCTGCCCACGCTGCTCTGGGTGCAGCCCAGGACACGGTTATTGGCCTACACGTGATAACTGTGGACAGGTTCCTGGAGGTTAATTCAGCTCCATCTTTTTAAAAATTTATTTTTAAACAGAGCAGGTCTCTCTAAAGTAATTAGCCTGCCTGCAATAGCTCTGCTGCTGTTCTTGGTGCTCCCAGGGTGTTAGGGCTCATCTTGAATTAAAAAAAAATGTAATTTGGGGCTCAGCTGTGTGTCCCAAGGGCCCCTTTTTGTGCACGTTTATTACACTAGCTCAAAAAATTATGAATTTGGGCAAGGCTTTAATTGCATTTGCTTCTCTGTAAGCAGAAGTGTAGCATGAGCCATAGCACTGATTAATTTTACAGTCCGATTAAACTGTGAAAATGCAACATTTTTATTATAATCATGCTGCACATAGATTTACATCCATTCCCATGGACCTTGTGGTGGGATTTCAGTACAAACCCAATATGAAGATGGGGTTTGAGGCTTTATATTTGTCATCCGAGTGATTTTAAAGGCAAGGGGAAGGGAGGGAGTAGAAAGGTGGCTGAAAATCAGAACACTAGTGTCATAAGATTGTCATTATTGATTGTCCATGTAAAAATGTATTATATAATTCATCCCATGGGCAGCATATGCTGAGGCCAGCTGTGTGCCATGGGATGAAGCCATCTCCTGGCATCTCGCTTCTGGATGATGCTGGGATCAATTCAAGCCTTGGAGGATTTGGGGATGTTGGGATCGATTCAAGCCTTGGAGGATTTGGGAGCAGACCCAGCTCCCTGGGGTGTGAAACCCCAGGCTGAGGGATTAGGTGTCTGCACACCAGGTTTGCAGAGCCCACAGCAATTAAGGAACCTACTTGAAAAGTAAGTTTTTGACTATATTTTTTAAAAACATAGCTATGGCTGTGGTGTGTGATGTTCCACTGTGGGCAGCAACAAGGTGATGGAGCAATAACCCCCAGTTCCAGGGGACCTTGGGGTGACACATGACAGCTTCAATAGATTATTTTTTTTTTTAATATCTCAGAAAAATTAAATCCCAACAAATCATTCAGTGTAGGGGTACACACTACAAATTTCCTTATTTACAAATTCACCTTTCAGGCTGTGGTCTCTCCTGCATGCCCAGAATCACCTGCATTAACAGAATTAGACCTACAGAGCAGGGTAAAAATGTCTTTCCACGTTGAAATTACTCTCATCACACTGATGGATGTGCCTCTGAGGAAATAAGCAGCAGTGCCAGAAGTTCAACTCCTGTTTTAAATTAGATCTACATAAGCAGATCAAGCAATTAGCTTTGCCTGCAGCTTCTCTGATGCTGGCATTTTCTCACTTGCATCTTAAAAAAAAAATGTTCTTCAGATAATTATTCCAAACTAACAGAGGAAGCAAACCAGAGGCAATTAGTTTGCTCTCGGGTGTATTGTGGTGGGGGGGGGATAGCACATGGAGAGGACAAAATGCTGTCATAGGGCTGGGAACAAGAAATCAAGGAGGATGGGTCAGGTCAGAGGTGGCTCCAAAAGCAGCAGATTATCTTAAAAATGATGTATTATGTGGGCTGAAAGGACTGAAGTCTTGATGGGCTGTTGAGTATTTATCCTAAAAATAAACCACACACAAAGCCACGCTGCCTGGATGTCAGAAGTAAAATGCTCTGGTAACTTGGAGGTCACATTTCCCTTGGTTTTGCCAGACATAATCCTCAAAATCTGTCTGGTTTTGTTTGTTGAAGCAGTTTTTTTGCGATTACATTATTGGTTTTATCAGGATCTCCACTGAAAAGAGGTTGGTGGGTTTTGGGAGTGTTTTGGTTTGGGTTTTTTGTTGTTGTTATTTTTTTTTCCCCAGCATGTTCCCTGTTCCTCAGGGTTTTTTCTCATCCCATGGGTGTGCTCACAGCCCTCTCCCCACCACGGCTGGTGTCACTGGGAATGGTTGGTGGGATGTCCCATCAGGATTCTCCTGTCCCCAGGTTTAAATGAGGAGGGGACATCCCAGTCCCCAACCTCCCCTGCAGAGCCAGCAGTGGGGGGGTCAGACCAATGGTCCCCAGATGTGGCACAGGGTTGGGGACAGTCTGTTGGTTTGGCACATATTTATTTTGCACAGTTGATTTCTACCTTAGAAATGGGCTGAATGGCACCTGTGGTACCTTATGGATGGTTCTGCTTTGTATCGTGCTGAGAAACCCCAGCTGAGGTGGACTCCAAGCTTTCCCCAAGCTCCAGGGTACTTCAGGTTGGACCCACCATCATTCCAACCCCACCATCCATACCCAAGCATGGCACTACAGCTTGTCATTCATAGTTATGCAAGATTCCTGAGTAAAACCCTTTGTCAGTGCTGCTGAGTGATGGTACCTAAGAAAAAATTCAAATTAATGCATCTGCTGACTCTGTTTTTCATAGTAGAACTCACTGATCACCTGAATTCACCAGCAAACCAAGTAAATCTGGAATAAACCTAAGAATATATTGTTCTAACATGAGGTCAGGTTGGAATATGCATTTACAGGAGGTATTTCTTTGGTATCTTACAATGTGATAATTTTATTATACTAGCTGATAACCTCCTTGATGAGATTTACATCATCTACAATAAGTTGGTTTCTTTCCTTTCTGATTACGTATCTTGATAAATACAAGTTAGGCTGTAGAATAAAATAGTTTTTGGAATCTTATTGCCTTGAAATATTCAGTACTCCTCCGGGCTCAAGCTTGAATATATTTTGCCTGTACAAAGTCTGTGCCTGGATGGAGTCACCATGCATTTCAACATTATTTTTGTTGTTATGCATTTCAACATTATTTTTGTTGTTATGCATTTCAACATTATTTTTGTTCTTAACTGACTATTGTGAACTGGAGGGGTTTTTTTTTAAAGTTACTCTGTTTTGATTACTGTGAAGAAAATAATAATAATAATTAAAAATCCTGTGTTCCCAAAACTCTGTGAGAGGATTTAATGGCCAGACATGCATCAGCAGCAGAAAAATAGCGTGGCTGTATGCTGCTTAGATATCTTAGGGGGTTTGTTATGTTAATAACCTAGAGACTCCATAAATAATTCTCCTTTGCAGCACGGATCTTGCCTGAGCATCCTCAGCCAGGTCCTGCTCGACAGCGATATGGGTTATTACCAACCTAAATGGCCTTTTCATGACTTGAATGGTTTTTTCATGTACTCATTAGCTGCAAGCTAGAAATAATACGAGTCTCAGAGGCTCCAGCTTTGCTGGCACGTTGTTCTCCAGGCGCTGCCCAGAGCTTGCCCAGGAGACTGGATGTGGGTGGAAGGGAGCAGCAGTGGTGATGGTTCCCACAGGAGACATCAACCATCTCCTTCTCTCAATGAGAAAGTGAGAAGTGTGGTATAGTAAAGACATCTCCTGCACCCAATTAACATATAATGAGACAGTCTCATGGATGTGTTATTCTTCCTTTTGGAGATGGTCATATGTGCTGCTCAAACAGAGAGCTTGAAGTTCATCCTGCTTTCTGCTGGCCACCACTGCCCTGGCACTGGCCATGGCTCACTGCTGCCTGTGTCTTCCCCGAAACTGGAGGTGTTGCTGACAAGCAGCCCAAGGTGGGCATGACACAGGGTCATGTAGGACTGAGCAGATGCAATTTGTAACTCACTTCCCTTCCAAGAGCTCCTCAGTGCAGCTCTTTCAGAAAGGCAATGCTACTTAGCTCTGCTGCAGGTATTTTTTTCCCTGATTCCCAAGCAGGTTAAAGGAAGGCCATGAAGCAGGAGGACTAGCCAAAGAGCTCCACACAAAGCTTTTGCCTTTATGAAGCTGGCCTTCACAGTAGTTCATGGAGAACTGGACCCGAAGTCTTCTTGACTGGCTGGGGAGACCAGCAGAAAGTCTTCATCTACCTGTTCATAGAATCATAGAATATTGTGAATGGTTTGGGTTGGAAGGGACCTTAAAGATCATCCAGTTCTAACCCCCCTGCCAGCAGCAGGGACACCTTCCACTAGACCAGGTTGCTCAAAGCCTCATCCAACCTGGACTTCAACACTTCCAGGGAGGAGCAGCCACAGCTTCTCTGGCCAACCTGGGACACTGTCTCACCACCCTCACACCAAAGAATTTCTTCCTCACATCTCATCTCCATCTCCCCTCTTCCAGTTTCAAGCCGTCACCCCGTGTTCTGTCACTTCCTGCCCTTAAGCACTTAACACCTTATTTATATCCCTTGGTCCTTGCCTTGTACTGGACTCTTACTCAGGTGCCTTGTGCTCCACACACATTCCACAGGGGATGGTCTGAACCCCCAAGCTCTGAGCTCCCAGAGCTACAACAAAACCCAGTGTGCACATCAGGTCACTGGTGTCTCCAAAAAATTGGTCACAAGGACTTGAATCATCTACTCAAACATAAAATCATGTCATGGTAACATCTTCTTGCTGGGAGTTTTGCTAGCAGGAGTTTCAGAAAGCCTAACGCCATCAGGCTTTCCTCTTTCTCTGTCCTACAGGTGCTGCAAATAAGGGAGGAAAAAATAAAGACAGTGTCCTTCATGTTCAAACAAAAGGAACTCATTAATTTTGGGTTACAGCGGGTCTGAGGAAAGGGCACAATGTCACAGTGGAAGATGTAATTGAGCAAATGAGCTCTGGTGTCTTAGCAGAACTACCTGTGGTGTCTCTTCAACAGCCGTTGAGCTGTTGGCTCTTCTCAAAACTTCAGCAAAAACAAATTACTCCGAGAATTTCTTGCGAACAGACCTAATTACGTTGACTTCCTTCATCGCAGCAGTAAGAATAAATGTCATAAAGAAGGTGAATTCAGACTGTCTCCCTCCTAGCTATGGCTTAAAATGAATTTTCATTCCCCCCCCCCCCTGCAGCTTTAATACCTGTTAATTATCATCTTATGAGAAAAAAATTAATTCCTACTCACTGGAGTTAAAATTTTAATTAAATATTCTGCTGGTCCTAGTTAATAGGATATACACCTCACATGAGGGGATTAATGCAATATTTTATAGTGATCTACGTGGAAAAAAAAAGTAAGTCTTGTGTATATGAGGCTTCTCTTATTCTTTACAATTAGGAAAATCTGAGGTGGTTTTTTGGTTGTTTGCTTTTCCTTTCCTTTCTTTTTTTTTTTTTTTTTTTTTTTTCAATTTGAGATCATGCTCTAGACATGCTCAGTAATGTATATTTTCAAGAAAAGATAGACTGTTAAGCTCAATATATTTTTTCACAGTGTGAAAGCTGTTAAGAAAGGATTTAGCATATGGAGATACCTGTGCGTGGTGGTGGGATCTGCCTGGCTTTATGAAAGGAAATAGGATGTGCATGGCTAGAACTGAGGTGGCTTCCTAAAATACACATTAAAAATGAATATATAGGGAAAATCACAGATAAGGAGGAAGTTTGGCAGGAAGGCATCGTCTTCTCTCCTCACATCTCTATTGACTCGTGGTAAGGAAAGGAACATATAGTTTAAATGACCAATTATATTTAAATGAACTTATAAATAGCCAACTTAAAAATCTGGGTCTTTGAAATTTTCATTGAATCATGGAATAGTTTGGTTGGAAAAGACCTTTGAGATCATTGAGTCCAACTGTACTCAATGATATCCAGTAATATTTGAGATGCTTGCTGCTCTACCAAAAGGAAGGTGGCTCCAAAAAATCTCTATCCCAGGACTTGTGTGTGTGCCCTGATGGACCTGTTTTCCCTATTTTATAGCTGTTGCAAAAACAAAAATTAAAAAAATAAGCAATAAAATGCAAACACAAGCGGAGGTAAATCCTTAGTTGAAGCTTATGCAATGAACAAACACTGGTGGAAACTGTTTCTTGTGATTCCCTGGACTCTTGTGATTTGGAAAGTGCCCATCACATGGTGGAAACAGTTCTTAAAATAAATAAAATAAAATGAAAATTTCTACTCTCTCCCCATTTGGGTTCACATTCCCAAAGGCAGTGATAACTGTTATAGTGACAGCAGATCTCCAGGAACCAGGTTCCTGTCCCTTATTTAACTTGGACTGTGTGCTGGTTTATTCCTTAACCAGGTTTCTGTGGGTTAGGTGGTTCCCACAAGCCATGGGCTATAGGACTGAGGGCATCCCCAACTGGCTGCCCCCTAGATCCACATATTGATATCCCTGAGACCCTTGGAATACCCTGGTTGGGATGGGCCCTTCCCAAGATGTAGTCCTGCCTCATGAACATACCAAGCAAGGTTCAAGCTGATGCAATTTGTGTGGATTTGTAGCAACCTGGTCTAGTGGAAGGTGTCCCTGCTGATGGCAGGGGGGATGGGACTGGATGAGCTTCAAGGTCCCTCCCAACCCAAACCATTCTATGAGTTAATGGAGGAGCCACCTGCACAAAGACAACTGGAGTGTAATTTCTTTTATTGAGGAGAATCTGTATTATGGATTTCACCTTTCTGGACCCCAGCTACCAGGGAAGACAACCCATTTCAGCCCTCTTGGCTCTGCACTGCCCAAGCACTGAGCCACGAGCTCCTGCTGTTAAAGGTGCTGGGACCACTAGGAATACTGCCCTGTTAGAGCTGGGGGTTAATTACAAATAGAGCAGTGCTCCAGCAGAACCAGTGCTCCCATCCACCCTGCCCAACCATGAGCTGGTGGCATGACCACCATGAGACCCTACAAGCTGTGGCTTGTCATGTGAGTTGCCATCTTACTCACACCTGCGATGCAGGTGAATGAGTGTTAAAAAAAAAAAAGGAAAAAGCAAATATATCTTGTGTAAACATTTGCATTTTAATTTTATTTTAATTTCATGTGTTTATCAAGGCGTGTAACAGCTTTGTGTTAACAACACAGCAACACATCATTAAACCTGGGCCAGATGTTCCTCCCCTGCTTCCCCTTACCGACAGCACTCACCGGTTCCTGTCAAGGGTGGGAGGGAAAAAAATAGACATGCTTTGCTTTAATAACTAACACTGCAAAACAAGAAGCAATAACAAAAAGGTTCTGACATGTTTCTTTGATAAAATACTGCTTGGGAACTCATTAGTTGAGGAACACCTGATCCTGAGCGGAGCACGCTGCGAGTCGGAAATGAAGGTTAATCCCAGGGATTGAATTGTTGGTGTTATTTATTTTTTTTAATGACAATTTTATTAATGTTTTACAAATCACAGCTCCAAAACGAACACTTGAATTTATGGTGAATGCTTTCAGCAAAAAATGTTTAGCAAAACTGTCCTGGTGCTGAGCTGGGCCAGAGCTGGTTTCTTCTCAGCAGCGGGAACAGCGCTGGGGTTTGGGTTCAGCTGGGATTTGTTAGGAGAGAAATGCTGAGAATATAGGTGAGGAGGAGCAAAACCAACAGAAGCATTCCATACCATAAACCTCACACTCAGTATAAACTGGGAATTTTGCTGGGGATGACCTTCTCTTCTTCAATGACCACCATCCCTGGAGGGTTTCACCCACCATTCTGCTCCCAAGCTCTACTCTCCCACTTGTTGTGACCATCATGCTTTTTAATGTAGTATTAATACTAGTTCTTCTTATTATTTTGTTAAATCTATTTTCATGTCAACCCACAGATCTCCTTTCCTTTTCCCAATTCCCTTTCTCAGCTGGGGAGGGGTCACTGGGTGACAGAACAACTGACTAAACCAAGACAATGGACATCACTGGTGGTTTTCCCTGATGTGTCTGTTGGCCCTGAGGAGCTCCCAGCCCTTGGTGCATTGACTTGGAGAGGCTCCATGTGGCTGAACCACCAGCATAGGAAACATCATTCCAACCCAGGCTTTTCCTGTTGTAATTCTCTGCTTTGTTTTATTGTAACTCAATCGTAGGTTGTTTGGTTGTTTTTTTTTAACAGAAGCAGTTTTTGATCCGGATACTTTTGTTACTCACGTGCTCATCCAACATGTATAATTCAGTAATTTGTATTTGTTTGTCATAGAATAAATAAAAGAATTGCAAAAATGCATAATGTAATCTATAAAAACATTTTAATTAAGCTTCAACCTCTTCTAAAATAGACATATTATTAACCATAGACAGGGTACCAGTTGGCATTGCTCGTGCAACTCTTGCTCCAAAACTCCAGTCACCTTTCCCTTAAATTCCCCATTGATTTAAAGAATTTCCTTTATTACCTGACAAGCTTCCTCATTCTCTGCATTTATTTTGATTTTGTAGAGCTTTCAGCCATGCTTTTATTGCTGCTGAGGAGTAAAATATTTCTTATAGGCAGAGCCATCAATCTCCCCTCTGCCCAGGGATGATATCCTCAGGACTATAGATCACTTGGGTTATTGCCAAAAAGTGCCATCATATCACATTGCAAATTAAGGGGCAGAAAGATGGGGCTGTGCTGATTATGCTAATTATGTGTGTCTGAGGAGAGTCCTTTACACCCCAAACTCGGTTTAGACAGTTGGACAAAGTTCGGGGTGAAAATCAGAAATTGGTGGTCCATGGTGGACGTCTTTCCTTGGTTTTATCTGAAGATAAATCCCAGGAGGGGAAGGGTGGTTGCCACACATCCCCTCAGGTGTGGGAGGTCGGGACCTGTGCTGTCCTGTGGGCTTTTGTCCCTCAGTTTGGGGGGGTTTGGTGCCCACATCCTGATGAACAGTTTGCTGGGACCTCATGCATGGAGGGGGCCAGGCAAGACAGTTCCTCCAAACCATGGACAAATAGTGCCTGAGGACAATTTACACCCTTTTAATCACTGAGAAAAGGAAAACAACCCATCTGGTGTCCTCAGTGTACTGGTGTTGTCCTGGTGTGGGGCTGGGCAGAGCTGGTTTCTTTTCAGCAGGTGGAACAGCGCTGGGGTTTGGGTTCAGC
>NW_010316202.1:0-1780 GCF_000700745.2 Antrostomus carolinensis
GCTGCCAGCTAAGTTAAACTATCACAGATCTGTACTACTATTCGGTTTTGTACAGAGACTGTACACCACTGTAGCATAAACAAAACCATCAAACCTTGGAGTTAATTCTACCATGACTTAGCTTTTTAACTTGCTCCAAAGAAGTAATACAGAAAAATCTAACTTGAAGATATCAGCTGTATAACTCGGTGCAGAGCTTTAAGTAACCCACATAGATCTATTCTTACAGGCAAGATGAAGAGAAAGAATATGCTTTTATGAAACAAGGCAAGAGGGTGTTTCAATCGCTACCTAGATTAGAGAAGATCTTGGACAAGGCCTGCTCCCAAAAATAATTCCTCACTAGCACAGCCTACCTTGGGTCTTGGGAGACCTTTGCTGAACAAAGGCAGTACGCAAACCAAAGAGTCTCAGGATTTAGAATTGCAGCCTATGCGGAAGGGAAGGCCAATTGTCATAGCAATAACTGAAGAAAAGATAAATTTCACATAGATGTATAAGCTAAGAGGAAGTGGTGGGGGAAATGCAGAAGATTCATGTTATGATAGGGCCACTGTCCCCAGAACTCTTCTCCCTTCACCTTGTTTTACTGTCTCCTAAGTGCATTTAAACAAGATGAAGTTACTCCATGCAGAGCACTGCTCTCTCCTGGGTAGGCTCACTTGACCTCCCCATGCAGGATTTCTGCAGCCAGTTGTTTCTGCTCAAAACCATTTCATTGGTTCAGCTGCCTGGATCAGTCATTTTTGAAATTCTTTCTAAATTAGAGACATACGTAAGAAACAGAATGTGGAGGACACTATCCAGGACATAGGTGTCCACATGGATTTGCCTCCTTCTTGAGCATTTTAACTTCCTGACTATTCCATGTCCTTGTCTGCTCAGAAGGCAAAGAAGACTAGCAACAAAAAAGGACAGACAATGTAGTTCACACTTTTAATGGAAGATCTGCACTGTATTGTCTGGAAAACATCAGCAAAGAATAAACTCACTTGATTCGCAATTCATCATGCAATTATACAGGATCAAGAACAGCAGGGCAGATGTGTAATGATAACAATCTGCAGAAGAATAAAATGACAGCAAGATACAGTGGCAAACGTGGCAGAGGAGGGAAGGTACAAAGAGTGATCGACAGAAGTGAGAAATATCAAGAAATCTAAAGCAAACCTGCTGTCTTATCTAAGTATAATGGATGAGCTGTGAGTGTGGATAGAGGAACTACCTCAAATGAAATGAGGATTATCCTCACATCTGTATTGGGTTCACATGGCAAGGTTTTGGCAATGGGGGGTGGGGCATGGGGGTGGTTTCTGTGGGAAGCTGCCAGAAGCTTCCCCCATGTCCGATACAGCCAATGCCAGCCGGCTCCAAGACCTAAAAGGTGTCCCTGCCTCTGGCCAAGGCCGAGCCCATCAGTAACGCCTCTGTGATAACATAATTAAGAAAAAAAAGGGGAAGCAGAAAAAAAGCTGCACATTTTGCAGCTAGAGAGAGGAGTGAGAAGATGTGAGAGAAACAACTCTGCAGACACCAAGGTCACTGAAGAAGGAGGGAGAGGACGTGCTCCAGGCCCCAGAGCAGAGATTCCCCTGCAGCCTGTGGTGAAGACCATGGTGAGGCAGGCTGTCCCCCTGCAATCCATGGATGTCCATGGTGGAGCAGATGACCACCTGTAGCCCATGGAGGACCCCACGCCAGAGCAGGTGGATGCCTGAAAGAGGTTGTGACCCCATGGGAAGCCCGAGCTGGAACAGGTTCCTGTCAGGATCTGTGGCCC
>NW_010316203.1:0-6898 GCF_000700745.2 Antrostomus carolinensis
ACCTGAGAGCCTGTCGCAACCCTCTCTCTCTCTTTCTCACACTCTGTCTGGGTGGGAACTGCTGAGGACCAGCCCGCTTCTTGGAGGGGAGCTGGAGGCCACCGTCTGATCTCGCCCTCTTGCAGGGGCCTCCTCCTGTGCCTTGGTGGGGGACTCAGGGCTGTGGTGGAGCCCTGGGATCCCTCGTTTCCCTTCCCCTCACATGTGGCAGTTCTTGTTTTGCAGGTGCAGCCGGGTGTGTAGCAACGTTGCTCCACGATGCAGCCATGAACCCTGCCGAAGGTAACGGTGGTCCTGGCCTGCCGGGGAGGGGAGGATCAGGGGCTGCTTGGGTCCCCTCTGCGGCACAGAGGGTGCTCTCCTCGTTGCTCACCTGACTGCAGGGATCCTTTGGGGGTCAGCGGCTGCGGCTCCGGTTAAGGAGCCCGGTGGCTGCCCGTTACAGAGGTGGTAGGTAGAAGAGATTCATTCTGGGGAGTGCAGCGATCCTCAGCTTAGGAGGAGGCAGGAGGGCACTGGCCTTTTGGCCAGGGGTTTGGCTGGGGACAGTACCTGGAGCAGGAGAGAAGGCAAGAGAGATGTGATCCACACTGCTGAAGTCATTTCAAGCGTGTGGAAATTGGGCATTGCTGTGGTGAGATCTCGGGAAGACGCGGTATGGATCTGGGCCAGTGTTCATGAAGAAAATGAAGAGTGGGGTACAAAAGGCGTGCAGAGAAGTCGGGAGAAGGGAGATGTGGGGCTGTGGAATGTCTGGAAGATGCTGTTTTTGTTGGGCCTGGTATGTATGAAAAAGGCAGAGGGAGTTTGTGATTTAAGTCTGTGCACATGGTGAGAGAAGGAGAAATAACAAGGAGGGACCAGTCACTAATGTGTTTTTTTCCTGTTAAAACTGGAGGATTTGTGACAGTGCAGGCTTCTGCTGATCTGGGCACAGCAAAGCTCCCGCCTGCCCGCTGCCTGGCGAGGAGCAGGCAGCTGCTCGGCCAGACCATTGTCATTCCTGCCCTGGAGCTCATCTTACCACAACTATAGCAGTTTGTAGTCGCATCATTTTTAGCTCCTTATGGTCACGTTGAGATAGGAGGAGGCAGGACAGTGGCGGGCTGTGCTCTGGGCTCCCCTGCCCTGCTCTCGGATGTGCTGGGGGGATTTGGCATCTGGTTCTTCCCCTGTGTTTCAGTGCTGACTCCTGGCTGGTGGGCTCTGTGCTGTGGTTATTCTGGGCTGCAGCAGGGGTGGCTGGGGAGGGATGGGCTTGACCAGATCGAGAGCTGTCTGGGAACTAAGAGAATGGATGCAGAGGGGGTTCTGACTACGCGGTAGCTCTGCGGTGGTGGTTGTGGAGACGTCAGTTGCTTGGGAGTGAGGGTGGATCTGGAGAACAAGCGCCTGGATATCGGGATGTTCCCTGGGGCTGCGGCAGCTGGGGGGTTTGCAGGTGGTGATGTCTGTGTGACGGTGGTGCCTCGGCAGATCGAAATAGCTGCAGTCCTGCCTGGGGACACGCAGGGCACTGCTGCTCTGAGCTGTCTGTCATTAGCTCTTGAGCCAGCATGAGCAAACTCTGTGCACTTGGAGGTAGCCTGGCTTTGTGCTTACTCTTTCTCTTTTTTCTCCCCCTCCACGCCTGGGTCCTGGCTACTGCCACTGACTGCTGCTGTCCGTCCCAAGTGGTCAAACAGAGGATGCAGATGTACAACTCGCCTTACCAGCGTGTGACGGACTGTGTGCGGGCTGTGTGGCGCAACGAAGGGGCCGGAGCTTTCTACCGCAGCTACACCACCCAGCTCACCATGAACATCCCCTTCCAAGCCATTCACTTCATGACCTATGAGTTCTTGCAAGAGCAGCTCAACCCCCACAGACAGTACAACCCAGGCTCCCACGTGGTCTCTGGAGCCTGCGCGGGGGCTGTCGCTGCCGCTGCCACTACGCCTTTGGACGTTTGCAAAACACTGCTCAACACCCAGGAGTCCCTGGCCTTGAGCTCCATCAGCGGACACATCACAGGCATGGCCAATGCCTTCAGGACGGTGTACCAAGTGGGCGGCCTGACCGCCTACTTCAGAGGGGTCCAGGCGAGAGTCATTTATCAGATGCCCTCAACAGCGATCGCCTGGTCCGTGTACGAGTTCTTCAAATACATCCTCACCAAGCGCCAGGAGGAGCGGCGGGCTGGGAAGTGAACCAGAGCCGAACGCCATCTCAGACCTGCTTCATCTCCCCTCCTGGTTTGTCTTCTGATCCCTCTCCCTTTCCGTTTGGTTTGTGTTGAAGAGAGGGGGCAGCAAAGCCCTTCGGGGTTTAGCGATGCTGGTTTTTTGCCTGTGGCTGCTGCAACTCTGCTCAGGCTGCACAGCTTGCTCTCTCCCAGGATCTTCCGAGATGTCCCGCTGGGAGCTGCAGCCCAGGTCATGTCCCCTGGCACTTCAGTGGAGCTGTGCTCCTGTCCTTCCCTTAACCAAAACCTCCTCTCACGCAAAGCTTGCCCTTCCTTGGAGGGGAAGGTGGATGTCCTGCCCTGCCTCTGGCAGGGCCAAGCTGAGCTCACAGTCGCCAAGGAGGGGGCGGCAGCACGGCCCGGGATGCTGGGGGCTTTGTCTGGCTTTTGGCTGAAGTGAAGTGTAAGCCTTGCCGTTGTCTTGTAGCACGCACACGTGATGCTGACTGCCCCGGTGGTGGGGGAGGAGGAGGACGGCACTTGAGGAGGGGAGCCTGTAGGTTTGTTATTGTTCCTGCTCTTGACACCTCCAATAAAAACAGTTCTGCTCTATCCTCATGTCCCCTCCTTACTGCCACATGGCTCAGCTCCCAGCACCGTGCTTTTCTGACCGTGCCTGCTGCTGCGTTATTTTGATGGGTGCCAGAGAGGAAGGGAAATGGGATCTGGGGGTGGCAGTGGGAAGAGGGGGCCTGTCTGGCCCAGCCACCCTGGTGACATGCAGGGAGGAGGGTGGTCCCCATCCCCTTTGGCTCATGGCCCAGCCCATCGCCCACTGCTAGCATGGGCTGTGACCCCAATGGAGATGCTGAGGTTTATGCTTCTTGGCCAGCCAGCCCTGCACCCCCAGTCTGACCAGGGTCCTCGGGATGCCTCTAGACTGCTCCAAATGGAGGCAATGGCAGGAGAGCCCTGGGTTGTGTGTATTGGGGACAGCACTGAAATTTCGGCATTGGATGAGGCTGGAGGGGTTTGTGCACCTCACACAGGAGATTTGGGGCCCAGCAAGGGCTTTTGCCTCCTCATTTGGAGTAATTAAACTAGTATGTGCCTTGTTGGGCATCTTAAAACTCTTTCAACATACTTGTTCAAAATGCTAATATTTTGTCTAATATAATGATAATTAATAGAATAGCTTATTATTTTTACCATTTTGTTAGCTGTCTTGATACTGACTTGTTTTAGGGTCCCACCCAGCTCTGGACCTGTGAGCCAGCCTCAACGGGTTGTGGGCTGAGCACCGAAGTATCACCTAGTTGTGCTGACCTTCCCAGAGGTCCCTGAAGGCAGGTGCCCGTGGGTGACACCTGGCTCTCACAGGATGCTCCCATAGTGCCTGCAGGAGCAGCATCCATCCCACAGTGCTATGCCCAAAATAACTCCCTGAAGGAAATGCGTTCACAGCCGTGGTATGTGCTGCCGGTGAGCATCTAGGTTGGCTTGGGCCTGCTCCAGAGGGCTGCTGGGGTGGGCTATGGTGAGGGGAAAGAGAGGTTGTCCTGCAGCTGGAAAGGCTGCAAGGTTAGCATTGGGGATGCACAGCTCTTGGGGACATCGGGCTCCAGCACGGCGGAGAGGCTCGAGGGCAAGGACCCCCACACTGCCCAAGTCCCAGCTCCACCTCTCCCTTAAGCATCTCTCTTGTCCCTGCTTCCTGAGGGTGGGTGATTGACACCGAGTGCCTGGCTGGTCTGGGTGTCCCCAGCCAGGGTCTGGGTGTCCCACAGCCACTGCTCTACAGCCCAGATCTGCCTGGGTTGCAGGCTGTGCCCATCCTCTGCTCCCTGGCACGGGTTGCAGGCTCCTGGTCCCCGCTTTTTCTGCACAAGGAGGAGAACAAGCAGCTCCTTAAAGAAACAAAAACTGCCGGAAGCTGGGAGCCTCCACTTTTCCCGTCATTGTAGGAGCTGGGGCTTTAAGAAACAGCCTGAGTATTGCAAGATTTGGCAGCCCTGTGGCTCCTCCACCCAAGAGGGAGAAATCCGAGAAGCGCCTGGGAGAGACTGGGGAGGATTAGCTTGACGAGCAAGGCAGGAATTTGCAGAAGATGGGCACAACTGGGCTCTGCCAGGATGGGTCTCCCCACCCAGAAGCTGAAAGCTGTTGGTAGTGGAGCTGCAGCTTCACCTTTAGCCCTTGCCGTGCACCAAGGCAGTGACAGACCCCACAGAGGGGAAGGCATAAACACAGGATAGGGCTTGGGGGGAGATTCACACTATTAAATCCATCAGCTGCTGGAAGAAGCTCTATAAATGTCAGCAGGCAAAGGCATGATTGAAGGTGACTCCAGGATGTTTCCAGGAATAACTGCCCACAGAAGTGCTGGGGGAGGCAGTGAGAGACCCCCAGAAACAGAGACATGATTAAGTCAGCACAGTATGGAGATGCTGCACGTGAGCAATTGGCCTGAGTGCTCCCCTGGCAAGAGCATGGCCTTCTGGTCTCCCAGTGCTTTGCCAGCTTACCCAGCAGCAGCTGGGTGCTGCCCAGAGCAGGCAGCAGCAGCCCCATGGAGGATGGCATTGCCTGTGAGGGGTCTCACGCTGTGAGGACAGCAGAGCCACCCAGGAGGTTTGCAGATATCCCCTGGGCCAGGCCATGGGAGACTGGAAAAATCCCCTGTCCTGCTGCCATCTCCTTTCCCTGAGCTGAGCCTCTGCCACAGACCAAGGCTGGCACGTGGCTGTCCCCCAGCTCTGCCGCGGTGGGGTGGCCCCTCACCAGCCAACCTAGTTCCTCTGCCGCCTTTGGCATGATGAGATGCTCCGAAGTAACAGGGTTATTGTCTAGTTCTGCTATGGCCTCTGCCTTTCCAAGGTCTGATACCACCTCAGTGAAGCTACACTGCTCTGGGTCTGTTCTACGGCCTCCTAGGTATTTGGCTGCGCTTTGGGAGAGATCCCTCCTACAGCCTCTTCTGAGTAAAGAGACTATTTTCGGCCTTCCAGTAAGGAAGCCAGGCTCAGCCCGGTGGAATTTTGGAGACAACCCCTTTTCCTTTCACCCTCCTGCAGGATCCCTGGCCACATCCAGCACGGGCAGGGATTTGCTGCCTTGCCTTCCTGTGTCTAACTGCCCCTCAAGCCCTGTCCTGGTGCTGGGATGGGTGTCCCAGGTGGGGGCGAGCCCTGGGTGTCCCATGTGGGGATGAGCCCTGCAGCCCCCAAGCAGGCAGAGCTGGGCAGTGCTGCCTTGCTCTGGGTGATAGATCCCGGGCTGCTGGCCCCTGGCCACCATCCTGGGGTAACTGGAGACACCTGCACTCCTGCAGGTTAAGGGTAGAGCTGGGGTAAGGGGAGCTGGCGGGTTTCATCACTCCCAGAGCAAGAAGGGAAGACCCCACCAGCATGTCTGCCCCATACATTCAGCGAAGGGCAGTGGGGTCCCAAGCTGCTCCTGCCTTAGGGACCCCACACAGGGCACTGGGTCCCAGCTTGCAAGGACCTTTGCCAGCCCAGCTCGAGGGCAGGCAGGGGGGGCAAGGGTACTGCCCTGCCAAACTGCATCCCTACCCCTCCTCTGCCTGTGCCCTGGGCCACCCCGAGCTTCCTTGCCCCTGAGCCCCTCTGCAGTGGGTGCCAGACAGCCCTGCTCAGTGGGAGGAGAAGGCTGGAGCCCATGGAGAGCTCAGAGGTGGGCTCCCAGCCTCCCTCCAGCCCCCACTTATCCCGGCTCTGGGATTCCTCAGGGCTCTGTCAGACCCCAATAAAGTCATACAAGTTCTCATGACCCCACAGCCTTACAGCGCTGGTAAACGTGGGTGCCTGGACACAGAGCAGACATTGCCTCTGGTGGGCCCTGGGAAACCCTCTTCTGACCCACGTTGCTGCCTGTGTTAAACTGCTGAGAGACAACCCCTGGCTGGGCTGGTCCCAGGCTGCACGGCTCCAGCCCAGCATAGCAGCAGTGGAGGGTGGCAGGGAACGTAGCCTGAAAGGTAAAGCTGAGGCTGAAAACCTGCTTTCTTGGCTGTAAAGAGGAAGCAATCCCCAGGGCTGGGCTGGAACTGCTCTCAGCGTGTCTGGTTTCATGGGGAGATTTGGGAATACCCATACTTAGCATAGGGTTAAGTGTCCCCCAGCAAGGGGCTGCAGAGTGGCTCTGGGAGGATGCTGCCTGGCTGGAGCTGGGGTGTGGGCAGCTGGCGTGTCACACTGGGGAGGTGGCAGAGGTGGGAGAAGAGCCACTCCTGAGATGGATGAGGGTGGCACATGGGTGGTAGCAGGGGGTCACTCTCCCAAGAGCACACAGGTGAGGACAGTGGAGACTGCTTAAGTGCACTGTGACACTAGAGCCTGCCCTGGGATCAGTCTCAGAAGCAGCTGAAGCAAGGGCTGTTCCAGGAGATGGGGGGCTCCAGCCCAGCACGCCCGCAGGTGCTGCACTGCCAGAGGTGCCAGCCCTGGAGAAACCCTGCAATCCCCCCCGGGGCACCCATGGCACGTGGGCTTACTTAAGAGCTTCCTGGCAGGGCACAGACTGTGTCTGGCACGGCTTGGGTGGGTGCCAGGAGAAATACAAACCCAAGCAGCCTTCTCCTCTGTCCCCAGCACCTTTAGGTGCCCATTAGACCTGGGCAGTATGTCGCCTGGAGCTTTGCCACGGGCTATAAGAAGGGGAGGGAGTTGGGAATTGAGCCAAAACTGGGCCCTGCCTTAGGCAGGGACACAGCTC
>NW_010316203.1:6966-7444 GCF_000700745.2 Antrostomus carolinensis
TCCCTCGGGTGAGGACACAGCAGTGACGGGCTGGGCGCTGGACACCACAACCATCGTAAATGTCCTTGGGCAAGGACTTGCTGGGGGTCAACACAGTAGCTGAAGGCAGCACACAGTGCTGGGACCTCGGGAGATTTGGGGGCCTCCTGGGGTTGGGTGAGGGACGGAGGCGATAACCAGAGCTAAAAACCTTCTGGGTCTTTCACAAAGACATGCTGGATGCCTGCGCTCAGTTAAAAAACCCCACAAAACACAGAAAGCAAAACAGTGCTCACTAGAACGGGACCTGCACGGTGGCTAGAGGCCGGGAGGGGATGCTGGCCCTGTCCCCAGCTCTCCCACCGCAGTGGGGGCATGTGTGGGAGCTTCTCTTTCACCATGTGTACAAGCCCCAGCAATGCTGCTGCCCACTGCAGCAAAGCTCCTGCGTGGTCAGGAGACCCCCCCCGGCTCCTGCAGAGCTCAGCCGTGGTGAGAC
>NW_010316203.1:7490-7823 GCF_000700745.2 Antrostomus carolinensis
CACTCCTGTCCCCAGCGCCAGGGAGGCGACGCCAGCGCGGGGGAGCACCCCTGCCCACCTGCTCTGCAGCCCTCCAACCGTTGCAGGGACACACGGGCACCCCAAAACCAAGCCAACACCAGAGGCAGAGTCCCTGCGGCAGGGGGCGGCGGTGACAGAGGGGTGCCTGTCGCTCCCTGTCCCCGGGTGCTTGCCGATAGATGGCGGTGACGTATCTCTCTTGGGGACAGACCCCGGGAGCAGTGTCCCAGCTGGCAGCCCGGGGGCCCTGGGCGTCCCAGCCGGGATCCGCCGGCAGCCGATGCTACCTTGGCCCCCGCAGCACCGGCCTGC
>NW_010316203.1:7896-11010 GCF_000700745.2 Antrostomus carolinensis
GCAGCAGCCCCGGCCGTGGCGAAGGGTCGTCCCGGGAAAGCGACTGTGGATTTGATTGCCCAGTCCGGGGAAGGCGGCAGGGAGCAGCCGGGAAGGGCTGCGGCAGGGTCCGGGGACCGCTGTGGCCGTCAGCAGCACTCTGCTCTGGAGGGGATGAGGAATTAGTCCCCTTCTCCCAAAGGGTCACCCGAATCCCTCGTAGCAGCACTGTGCCTGGTCTCACCGGTGCAGGAAGGAGAGAAGGAGCATCTAAAATAAGCGAGAACCCCCACCCCGCTTAGTCAGGTGGAGTCATCTTGTGATGCACGGGACAGCTGGAGCACTGGGGAGGGTCTGTGGCCATCAGTGACTCATCCATGGAAAGAAGGTAGGTCCCTGGCCCTCATGCTGGCAGGCAAGTAGTGGGAGAAACCCTCGCTGGAGGCTCCACAGCACAAGTACCGATTTTTTACTTTAATTACCTGATCCATGTCTGGCCACAGCTTGCTTGGCACCGGAGAGCTTGTGCGACAACTCCGCATCGCCATCAGCAGGAGGAGCTTCCAGCATCTCCAGCACGGGTTTCCCACCAAGCACGGACAGCTCCGCAGAGCAGCCTCGGCAGCTCCCAGTTCAGAGGGCAGCTGTGGTGGGAAGTGCTGCAGAGCAGGAGCTGCTGCTCCAACCCGGCTCCAACACAGAGGAGCAAAAGCCGGGCACCACTCCATGACGCAGCTGGGTCCCCGGGCTCCCAGCCCCAAGGCAGCAGAAGGTGGCTGTGCCCACGGCTGGAAGTAGATGGGAGCAGAACTCGGTGAAGTCCACCCATGTCCATGGGCAGCCTGGCCAGCCTCGCTGGGAGCAGGCATCTTTCTCCGCACCCAGGCAAGCTCCTTGCTGATGGCGGCAAGTAGGTGGTGAAGAGAGAAAGACGAAGGGCGCGAGAGGGAGGGATGAACACAGCGGGGCAGGGGGAGAATGGAAAACGATGTCAGGAAGGAGAGGAAACCAGATCACATCTGCAGTGCTGCAGAGGGAGCAGTGCTGCTCCTGCACAATCCTGGGCATGACGGAGAGACCTCAGAAAGCCAGCCAGCACTGGGGTTTGGATAGAGCCTCCCTGGGAACCGCTGGACAGAGGCAAGTTCTGCTCATGGGCTACTCCATGGCCAGGAAACCCGAACAAAAAATAGAATTGGAGCCCATGTATAGACTGGGCCTGAGGTCTGGTATTTAAAGCCTGGCTATCCCCCCGGTCCCTCCTTTGCTTTCAGTCAGTGTGTTGTTTTAGAGAACCTTGTCCCCGCCTGAAATCAATCGGCACCTCCCCTCCCTGACTCCCAAACAGCAGTAAATCCCCATTTGACTGGGAAGAAACAACATGTGCCCTCTGCCCCTTGACCATGGCCCGCCCCATCCCTCCCTCCTCAGTGTTCCTCCAGCTGCACCACTGCCACAGCGGAACCATGCCGGAAGGTTTTCCACCCGCACCCTGCCCCGCTTGCCTCACATCCCGCCTGCAGCACCCCGTTTCGCCCCAGGGTGCATGGGACAGGGTGCGTCATGGGTGACGCTGTCTCCAGCGCGGCCACGCAGCGACTTCCCTCCATTGTGTCTTCCCTCCCTGGGCAGCCTGTCCAATCTGCAGTCTCCCACCATCTCCCTCCCACTGGCCCCCGCCGGCTGTTCCTCCTCTTTGGAGCGCTTCACTTCCGCCACCCTGCTCCGGGCCCTCCGGCACCGCCAGCTCTTTGTGCCGCTCCGTCCTCCCCATCAGCGCAGGGGCTTTGGGTGAGAGTCTGCAGAGGGGTCCCTCCCACTAACCCCCTGCCCTCCCCCCTAGTCTGAGCTGGTGGGACAGCTGGGATCTATCCCAGGGATAGAGCTCACTATGGTGGACATCTAGAAGCTTCCATTGCCATGCCACATCAGCCTGCAGCTGGGCCTCTCAGCATCCCCCAGCTGGGTGCTGCAGCTCGGGTGGGGAGCGGGGCCAGGGAGCACATATGGGTGTCACCAGGTGTAAATGGGGTGAGCACAGCACTGACCTCATGCCTGCAGCAATGCTGGGTACTGTTGGTGCTTGACAATGCTGGTACTGCCAGAGTTGCCTCTTACAACATGGCCATGGGGTCCCCATGTGCCCCTTCATTCTGCTTTAACTGTCCATGCTCCAGAGATTGTGGCTACAGACGCAGGCAGCACATCCCATGCCAGGGCTCTTAAGTCTCGACTGGAGCCTCTGGATGCTGCTGGGGACGCAGTGGATTTCTACCCAGCTGCCACGTACTTGGGGAGACTGTGCTAAGCTGGGAGCTCCTCTCACACACCCTGATTTCAGAGGAGCTTGTGCTGTGGTTACGATTCCTCTGGCTTGCACACTGAGGCATGAACTCACACGGGTCTCCTATTTGTGCAGACAACAGTCTGGCAGAACATGGAGGAAAATGCAACTCTTTCCTATGTCAGAGACAAATCTCCCCAGCCCGACTGCTGCTGCGAAGAGAGAGCGTTACCTATCTTTGTTCTTGGCTATCCTGTTTCTACCCACGAGACCACAGGGCCTTAACCACTCATCTCCGAAAGCCAAGAGCAGGGCCTGGGCTTCCTCTCCCGCGACACCTTGCTGCCATCCAGCAAACAATCGGCTGGGTGTGCCGCATCCTCTCCCAGCGCCGGCCCCGCGAAGCCTGCCGGCCTCGGGGTGGCTGGCGGGACAGCGGGGTGCTGTGCCGAGCCAGGGCTGGGACCCGTGGCTTGCTGGTCGCCCTCTCTGTCCCTGTGGTGCTGCAGTGGGAAGAATTTCTCCGGTTCCTTTCAAACAGCAAACCCCAAGGGTGCGTGTTCAGCTCACGCAATGGAACCCAAAAAAGCAGCATGAATGGCCGTTACCTGCTGGTTCTGCAATAGCAGGCTATGAAACCTGGTCTTCCGCTCGTGGCGGAGGGACTGTCACACGACACGCGTGGGGAGGGCAGAGGGAAGACACGGTGGGCATCGCTGGGCAAGGAGGGAGGCATATGGAGCCCCTGGGCTGCGTCCGACCCGGCGGCCCTGAAAGGCTCTCTGCTGGAAACATCTCCAGGACCATCAGCTTCGCGGCCGCAGAGGCGTGCAGGACGGTGCGGGAAAGCT
>NW_010316204.1:0-5484 GCF_000700745.2 Antrostomus carolinensis
GTACCGCGCGGTGCCCGGTACCGCGCCTCAAGGTACGGCAGAGAGGAGAAGCCATCCAGGAAAGGTCACCCCCTGGCAGCCAGGCCGGGAGCCGTGGTCCGCCGTGCAGGGTTAGTGCTGTCCTTCGCGATTCTCCCGGTGGCCGTTAGTTACCGTGAGATTAGCTACACGGAGACCTCCTGGTTTCTAAAGTCACTTCTTAATTAATGTGTTGGGCACCTGTTGACAGTCAGTGATTAAGCAGGAAGCAGTAAGAGGTGACTTCCCTCCCCCAGCCAGGCATTACCTACTAACAAATGCCTAGCTACAATTCATAATTGCTGCTTAAAGGGGGTGACATTTATATATAGATTCACAAAATACATAATATTTATAATTCCACATGAAAACCCCAGAGCTTCTGACAAGGTTAACAAGGCAATTATGTTCCACACAAAGAAATGCTAGGTGAGGGACAGATCTAAATGCCACTGAACTTTTTTCATAATCTTCAATCTAAATTTGATGTAAAATATGGCATAATACATGTATATAACAGTTGGGGTTTTGGTTGGTTTTTTTTCAGTGAGAAAGTCCAAAAAATAAGTAACCCTAAAAGACAAAATATTCACTTTGAAGAAACACTTATCTTGAAAAATACTGGAGAGAAACAACTGTTAAGGGAGTGGAGGAGTCTACTCCAGTCTGCATTGTACAAGAGAGAGAATACGATACCAAGTCATTGCAACAAGAGGAAGAAAAAAAGAACTAATAAAAGCTTATGGTTACATATCCACATGCTGTCACACAGACTGACCTAAGATAACTAATTTAACGACAACGGAAAAGGTAATTACCATGCAATATTTTATCAGAGGGAATTATTCATGTAGAACTACATTGCAGCTTCTTCATATATTCTGAGAAATCATATGAAGTTTAATCACCAGTTTAATTATTTGGGAACAGCAAACTTCCAGATTGCTCAGTGATAAGTATATTGAATAGGTTTCCATATTCAGTTTGAAGATGATCTGATGCAGCCCACTGTAGGAAGACACTGCAGTGTTGTCTACAATTACTGGAGGAGAGATAGGGACAGATTTTCAAGAACAGTCGAGGAATTCACTCAAGCTAAAAAAGGCAAGATGATAGATAAAAAACCTGTTTGTGTTTGCCTGAACACGAGTCAGCAAGTGCCCGCAGTCTCTATTTTAATGTGGGGTTTTTTGTACACTTGACTTACTCCATCCTCAAGGCACACAACTGTTCCTTAGTGGGTGTGTTTTGTATCATAAAACAGCTGAAAATACAGTCATCTTAGAGCTGTGCTGGAGTACAGCTTACATAAGACAGTAGACTCCACCTAGACAGTACATTTTGGGAAGCTCTTAATTTTAAGTGTTCTGCTGGGAGCTTAAAGTGGTGCTCCTGTACCAGTGGACCACGCTGATGAAGTGTGAAAACTGACATCTTTTCCTGTATCAGGAGCATCTAATTTGTAAGACCAGGAAGAGCAATAGGGAACAAGTTGTAATTTCTTCAAGTGTGCATTCACAATGATAGCAAATCATAATTCATTTTAGAATTGATGAGACTTATGCAAAGCTATAGATGAGAAAGTGTATTGCTAGGTAATTCTTAGAGCAGAATATTTTAAGTCTC
Organism: Antrostomus carolinensis; assembly: GCF_000700745.2. NCBI lineage: Eukaryota > Metazoa > Chordata > Aves > Caprimulgiformes > Caprimulgidae > Antrostomus > Antrostomus carolinensis. The sequence continues at coordinate 1,645 of NW_010316204.1, forward strand.
AGTGGTTATTGTGTCTGTGCTTTTATATCCTGAACATGGTATTATAAACTAAAAAAAACATTAATGATACAATTTATTTATACAAAGATATACTTGTTACTGAGCTTCCATCAGGTTTTGGTAAGACAAACTTAAGTCATATTTTGCCCATAAAATTATTATTAAATTTTTAGGCTGGGGGAAAAAAAAAAAAACAAATTTGAGTCAGTATAAAGCAAATATAGTCAAAAGGTTATAATCTTTAATTTAGAACATACTATGTATGTTTTCAGTTTTTGTTAAATCTAAAAAAAATTTTTTACACTACTTGATTAAATGCCTCCTAATTTTTTATGTTAATTCTTGTTTTGTCTTGCTTCCTACTTTGTTGAAAAAGCCTCGCTATACTTATAGATCTTATTTTCTAGGTGGTATAAATGTTGTGTCTTCTCTAACTTAGCAAGAAGTACTTTTGTGATATGCCTTTATCTTAATAATGTTCTTGTTCCAGCTGAAGTCACTGATGAATTCTTTTCACTGTCTGATAGTATTTTCAGGCTAATCAGCATTTTTAATAATTAGAATACTGCAGTTATGGAAGATTCCTGCCAATTCTTAGTTCTAAGGAATAATCCTTTATTTTAGTGGGGTGTTTTTGCCCAAACAGATACACCGATTAAATACGAGAAAGGGTAAAATCAGGACCTCTATAAGGTCATGTTAAATCCTATTTTACAGCCACTGCTTTCTACACAGACACAGCCCCAAGCCCTTGGAATGGAATGTATTGATTCCTATATGGAGATCAGGGCATATGAAAATATCATTAGCACTGCAAAGAGCCACCTAAAAGGTAGCAAACACCAGAATTAATGTTAGCAGTCCCAGGGCAGTTTAATATCCTTTGGTGCAAACATTGCAGTTGTAAAATGCCATAGGACTGCCGCTGCTCTCACTGCATGGGATAATCCCTGTGAATGAGACTGCTTTCCTCACCTCAAGTCCTATCCCAGTCCTTCTCACCTTTCTCCAGACACATTTACTGTCATCAACCTCCTTGTCCTCCAAGCTGTAGCAAGGTGCTCTGGCACTCAGCATCTCTTCTCCCTCCTTCCCCTCCCTGGATCCTCCTAGTTACTGCTACCATCTTTTGCTCACCAGCTGCCGTGGACCAGGAGGTCCCCAGAGGACTATTGGACACCCTTGCCAGAATGGTTGTGGCATTTTTTGCCACTGCTAAGTGTACTTATTTCCTTGCTCCTGCTATGGACTTGCTTCACCCATTTACTCCATCTTCTGCAGACTCAGCTCTTACCACTGTGTGTTCAACTGACATAGCTTCCTTCACCCCCAGCCTGGGCATAGTCATGGCTCACTGCAAGCAGGAGGGAGAACATCTTTGCTCATGGCTCTGCTGGTTGACTTTAACGATGGTACAGCACAACTACTCCACAGCTGCAGAGAAGACTGAATGGAGCCTGGATTAGGTAAGGCCTGGGATGAACAAGGGAGTAAAATATAAAATATAGAGATTCTGTAAACAATTTTTTCAGAGGCGTAGCAGGTAGCAACATTTGAACCAAATTTTGTAGGCAGGAAAGAGCACATCCCCAATAAGGAAGTGATTTTCTACCAAATTTAGCATCAGTTGCAAAAGACAATGACATTAGAATTTTTCTAAGGGAGTATGATAAAATGTCACGTGTTGTTTTGTTTTTGTAAATAATTTAAAACAATTTTCTTCCTATTCTGATTTTTAAGGGTAGATGTTTGACAAGAATCCATTTCCCTTACATAAAAAAATAATCACATGAGTTATACACCCATCTTCAAATTTTTGTCCAAAGTGATTGAAGTCTGGGAAGTTAACAAGTAATTGAAAATTAGGTTTTTAATGGACAGCATCAGATAATCCCAGAAGTGGTGCTGCAACCTAGACAAAACATAGAACTTACTCATTTGTGCAACTGGTGAAGCTTTCTCAAGTTCCTCATGTTTAGTTGCTAGTTGCTCAAGTTTAAGGGAGGGAAGAGAAGGCACGTTGTATACACTAGAACAGAAATTATCTTGAGGATTTGGAGGAGTCTTAAAGATCAATTCTTATTCAAGTCTAATGATACTTAATAATAATGGCTCTTGTTTAATGTAGGTGGTAATTCCACTTAATGAGAACATTTACCAATGACTGTCTTTTTCACAGAGCTCTTTTTAACTCCTCTCATCATTGCTTTTAGTATTTCTTTGGCTGTGACACATGCATAGAAATCTAATTGTAGTTGTTGCTACCTTTCAGGCAGCGTGAACTTACTTGTTAACTGCTATGAACAGTATGACCCAATAGGTGTATGCCATTTCCCCCTCTCTTTGGTAATTAAATATCAACAGGTACAATTTCATGCCAGCATACCATGTCACAGCCTTTCATGTCCTTGCTAGCACAATGGATATATTCAGTGTTAGAAATATATGTGGCACCATGGTTCACATGCACTTACATGCAGTTTTTTTGGGGAACATCTGGATTATCATGAACTGTGCAGCTGCTGGGGAAGCAGCATTAGTGTTAAATACCTGTTAGCCAGGAATTATTCTTACTGAGGATAGAAGGCATTCTGGCAATATCCCAATTAAAAAACCCCTGTTATGGTCCCTAATCTTGCCACCTTAAAAGAAAATTGCTAGCAATGTCAGCAGTAGCCATATTCACTGCTTTGCAGTTAAAGACTTCAGAGGAAGTTTGGTCAGTACACCAAGCATGGAGCTCAGGCTGTTCTCCTGCTTGTTAATCAGACACAGAACCTTCCTCTTAAAATGCACTCTTTGAAAGATTTTGCATTGTTCAACTAGGTTTGATCACAAATAAGCCAATCTTGTGCAGCCTGGACTAGTGAGGGGGATCTGCACTAGCCCAACCATCAGGAGAAAAGACTACTCATTTGGAATTCTTTCTAGGGGCTCCCAACAATGATGTGAGGAAAAGTATCAAATAGTCTAATAGGAGTGGATCTGTACAGGGAGAGCATTGGTACTGAAGAGCCTGACAGCCACATCATAGGCATATGAGGTGGGGGTTACTTCAGAGAAGCCCTAGTCCAGTCCCATGGATAGAATAGCTGCACATTAGAGTACAGTGGGGCAAGCCTGGGGCACAACATTTCTTTTAGTTTCAAAAAATAAGTTAGTTTGCACACTCAAACTGCTCTGTGACATGACTCAAGTAGGTAAATTAGCATGATCAGGAGATCTGTTTCAAAATTGCACCCTTAATCCAAACAAAAATGCTAAGCTGGATTCACCCAAAGTACATCACTATTAGAAGTACATTGCTACCTTTAGATTTCCCATCCTTGACTGGCTACCCAGGTTTCTACATTTAGCCTGTATTCATGGGTAAACTATAGCAGTTGTTTTATCACCTAGTAATCCCTCCCCAGCTGAAAGGGGGAATTCAGGAAAAAGAGAGGATACCCATAGTTTGAAATTAAAACAGATCTAATGAAACAGCAAAACTGATAGTAATACTAATGCCAATATAAAGTGTACAAAGTTATACTCAGCCCAGTGAATGTGCAGCAGTTACAAGAAACAGAAGAGCAGTCCTTGGGAACAGAATGGTGAGCAAGTCTCTCTAAGCACAGCAACCCCTGAAAGAAGGAGGAAGAACCCAGCCTCAGCAAACTTCCCCCTTTATAATGAGCGTGACATTTGTGGTATGGGATGCACCTGTGAGCCAGCTCAGGTCAGCTGCCCTGGCTTCTGCCCCTCCTAGCTTCAGCACCTGGCTGACTTGAAACTGCTAATGGCCTCCATACCATGGCTGGCCTATGATTCCATCCCAGTCAAACCAGGACACCAGGGAAA
>NW_010316204.1:5496-11992 GCF_000700745.2 Antrostomus carolinensis
AAAGAGCTCCACCCACAGCTGCCTCATTTCAAAGAAAGCTGGTTTCCTATGAAAAAAGTCAAGGCAGTGTTTCCCAGCAATATTTTTCAAATCTTCTGTGCTGGCTTAAAGTGGTAGCAGATGCAATCAGAGAACAGGTACCCTGTAAAGTCTATCTTTTTTATACTGGAACTAAAGTTATAGGCAGACTTTGGCCTAGTCCTTGATACCACTTCCAAATACAAGCTCACATGTGGCTAGATAGATGGCTTTGAAAACTTGCTAAAAACATGTAGGTCTGGTTGTTTCTCATGCATGCAAATTTGGCTCATCTCTCTTAATTCATTAGAAAAAGTAATTTAAAAGAAAAAAAAAAGATATGCTGTATAATTATGATCAAAATGTAATCCTTAAAATAACTTAAATTCCTCTGGTATTAATTGAACAGGATTTTAAGAAGATTCAAAATACTTTCCATCAGGGATATAGTATATTTAATCTTCTATTGTAAAATCTCTTGTTCCTTAATGTCAGATTAGAAGATATTCTAAGGCATGGAAAAGAAAGGCTAATGACTAATCTATGTACACTTTTTTCATTAAATTTGCCACCGTGGGAGTACTAAAGTGCATAAATTAAAAACATTGTTAACCACTGTTTATCTATATCTTTTCTGAGTGGGGCTAAATAAAATGGTAGTTAAGATCCATAGCCTATACTAACTCCCACTTTTTGAAGAATTCTCTGATTTTAACCAGTTACCTTCTCTTCATCTAATCTCAGATGTACAGTCAGAATCAGTAGCAAGATTTGGGGAATTACAAACTGTATTAACTCCTCAGGCTATGCTGCTGTCAAAAGACAGCAGGACTTTTCCTATATATACTCTGCAAGTGTAGTGTCCAAAGACGCCAAGAAGAGTATTTTATGAGCAGTATTATACACAACAAGGTTCAGTGAACTGTACTTGAACAGAGCACTACTCAAAGATTTGCGATTTTGGGGAGGATAGGAAAAAGAGAAGAAAGAAAGAATGATGTTTCTTGTTTTGGAAATCCCTGGGTCCAAAGTGTGAGCCAAAGTTTACACTGAATTCTTTCCTAAGAGCCACTACAAGTAAATCAAATTGAATGTAAATTATGTATCAGTCCAAATACTCGGAAAGCTTTGATTTGAATGGAAAGCAAAAGGTAAAACTATTACAGAGCTCTCAAATACCAGAGGAAGAGATTGTATTCTACAAAATGCAGAAAAAGAGTTAATTTCAAATTTAGCAAAACAGAAAAGAAACGAAGAGAAAAATCCCCTAATCACTCACACAGGTAAGATAAGTGATCTTATAAAGCTTGATTCTGACTGAAATATTAATATGGAAAAATATTTTCATGTTACATAAAAACAACTCAAATTTAGTGTTAAGTCAAGTAGGGAAATTAGCAATCCTTTTAAAAATCAGTGCTTTGAGTTCTTATTCTTCCTACTTATCTAATAATATTTTTAAAATAATAGAAATGTTCAGAGGAAGGGTCTGCCTCTGCATAGTTATTTGAGATCTCCAAATAAAATACTGTATTTCATTACACAAGTAGATTATGATGAAGTGTTGCCCATTAAAGTTTGCCAAGCTTATTTCTCTAAAATTGATTAATAAATATCAGAAACCAAGTATTTAAAAAATACTTTAATCTCTGCAACTGCTATTTTACAGTTGCAATTCTCCTTTTCACTATTAAATTCCATATTCATTTCAATCAACCAACATGGAAAGCAATCAAACCATAATGCATAGAATGAGACCAAGCATGAACTTTTCTTCCTATACTCAGCGGCCTTCATCCCATTTCAGTTCTCTTTTGACCCCTATTAGGTACTTAACTCATGTAAAGGAGGAAGGAAAACACTGGAAAAGACAACACTTCTTGATATGTTTGATATTTTCATAACCATCCTGAACTGATGGCAGTTGCGGCTCCAACTACAGGAGCACTTAATTCACAGGAAAAAGGTAGATGGTAGGTTGGTATATATTCCATTCCATACAGTTCTATACAGTATAGTGTGTTAGAGACAAGATAAAATGAAGTAAAGGTTAATTATTTTACTGGTATGTTCAACTATTCAGAATAGTGTTTCTAAGCTATAGCAATTATGTTATGTTACACTTTTCCTTCACTTTTATATGTTAAAGTTTTGAATAGCAGGTAGTAGAGCAAAAGCAACAGAAATGTGCAGAGATATATGCAAGTATTCCTCCATAAATGAGGTACCTGCACAAACAGAAGCAGCTGTCTTATCTGAATCTGAAAGAACTGCATGTAAGGAGTGAATAACCACAGCATAGAAAAGAAAGAAAGAAAATGTAATGGGCAACAATAAAATGACTTGGTTCTTTCACTGTATTTGTCTGGCAGTCTACTTCATGTCACTGAAGTCAATAGAGAGAAAAGCTCCTTGCCTTTTGGACTATTGAATCTAAAAGACAATAAAGAAAAATTGAATAGAATATTAGAATAGAAAATTATAACATGACTCTTAAAAATTTCTCCAGGCATGTGGCATACATTAGCAACATCCTCTCTACAGTGGGATTCTTCTTTACTTCTTTTTTTTTTTAATTTGGATGTAATTATATAGACTTATTTATATATGTCTATAGCTAGTCATATAGTGTCATTTGAAGAACCAGGTTGTAAAAGGTGGGATTAGAACCCAAGAGCCATTTTTTCTGATGGCAGCCAAATGAATTGGGAAAGGAAGAACCTCTTTACCTTGTAGGAAGACACATTTAACATCATGGCAGTGTACAGGTGTTATTAAATTGCACTGTAGCTTTATACTTCCAGAGCAAGCAAAGCCTGATACTTTCTGTTTCTTGCAAGTATTCTTTCCCACTTGTGTTTCATAATACGTGTCAATTGTTTATAGTCTTTTCTACTCCTTTATTTCTGTCTGCAGAATTTTACATTCAGGTCAGTGAAACATGTAAAATATAATATAATGACAACTGCAAAAAATATTAAAAACCTAAAATCTATCAAAGCTAGGATAGGCATTAAGTTTTTGTTTGACTAAAAGAAACACAGTGGGGAAAAAATGAGAGGAAAAGCCAATCAAGGCTGTCACACTACGGTAAAAAAAAATGAGGAGTCTGATAATTTTTGCCTAGCTGGTGATTGATTAATATTTCCATGTGACATGTATCTAAGGAGGTCTATGCTTTCATCATATGTACAGGAATCCAATTTCTCAGTAGACCTATTTAGTATTTCCAATTAATAACCACATTATCAGATTTAACAAAGGATTTTAATATAATTCTTCCATTTACTAGGGACATTTATTAAAGTACTGATAAGCTTTACAGTTTTACTCAGGTGCAAATACAGATGCTACTGCATTTTTAAGTAATTTTCCAGATCTGGCACTTTTAACAGTATCTTCTATATTTTAATTGTGACAAGTTCCACCAGCAATGGAACTTTTATGCAGCAGTTTCCAGTAAGTTTTCCCACTTTGAGGACATGTAAAATAAAACAAAGTAGGAGGTAGAGACAAAGGGCAGAGAGAATGGTGGAAATTGGGGTTGGGTGAGGAGTCACGGTTCATCTGGAAGGGAGATGTGCCCAGTTAACCCAAGAAAGGGAATGGTGTGGGGAAAGCCTGTAAGATGGAAATGTCATCTCAGATAAATGCACACACCAATCTGAATAAATGTAAAACTTCCCAGAAACGAGTAATTTCCTTCTGCATTTTTCAAATGGCACTGACCATAATTTTTTTATTCAGTGGTATTCCTTAGGTGACCACCATCATTTGCTCCTAAGCACTGTTAACTCTCTCAGAAGGCCTCCTCAAAATCCTTAAATACATAAGAGCTCTTGGCTTTTTGATTGTTCTGGTTAAGGCTCAAGGTGTAGAGAGTCCATTCACAAGCTCGTAAGACAAACCACTGTGTACATCTTCATAAATTACTGATTCTTTTAATACAGTTGTAGTCTATGCAACAGAGAGAGAAGTCAATCTTTTAGTAACATCCTAAGAGGCATTTTTATGAAGTTGAGAGCAGGAAGCAAGTAATATTTCATCAGGTACAGTCTGGCTCTCACTGTCTGACAACAATACATTAATGTTCATATTTCCATGAAAGGGTTTTAAGATGCTGGTAGGAAAGTTAGCATTATTAGCTACAGATAAATAACAGAAGCAAAAAAAGGTAGCATGTCTTTTCCAAGTCAGGGAATCAATCAGTGAAATAGCAGTCCATTGCCAGACCCGCTATTACTCATAAAATCATGCTTGTCTTTTTGCGCCTGGAGAATTATTTTCTTCTTTTCTCCTCCCAAATATTTTTTTCTCCCTATTTTTCTCTCTTGCTTTCTTCAGTTTATTATTCCTCACTTAACCTCTGACTTTCTCTGATGCTATAAAAAATGATAAAAGGCAAGAGCCTGCAGGAACCAGCACAGTCAGACTCTTGTCCTTGTCCAGCACTGCCTTTTAATTTGTGGGAGAGAACAGTAGGAGAGATCATTTCATGCTGTGTATGTTGCTGACACGAGGAGTCAGGAAAAACAGACACGGTCCTGACTTCTTTTGAGAATGACTTCCTAAGCCAGGATACTACTCCCTTAAGGAAGCAGCCACACAGTGCTAGGGCAGCCCAGCAACTTTTGTTGTAATATTTAAATCCTGTGTGCTTGGCAACACTTTTTGTCAGCTCTGCTAGTAATCTTGTTAAATTTATGGATGAGTTGGATTTTCAGGTTTTTAGTTTTTAAATTGTCAGAATAAAAAATAGCTCAATCTTTCTAGTTTATTTGTAAAAGTCTTATTTTTGTCACAACTGCCTTATTTTAAATGTAAATGTCCCAGATTTAGTTTTTTTAACTTGAAGAGGAGGTGTAATGTAGAGGATCCAACAATTAAAACGATGCAAAATGCACTTTCATGTCTCTCAGTGTTTCTATATTCTTTCAGCTGTTCTGACTTCAAATTCCTCAAATCAAGATATGAAGCACATGAAAGACTTGGCCTATTCTACCTTTCACATCATTAAAATGTAGTGCTGTTCCTATGATAAGCTTTGTTGCTATCTGATAAATATTCATAAAGTCAATGAATGCAATTCAGCAGAGTTCTGTAATCTCTCAAAATAGCTATTTCTAAAAATCTCATCAGCTCTGCTAAAACTGCTTTTACTTTTATACAGTTTTCTCAGCTAAAAAAAAAACTACTAAGAGTTAAGCATTATATTGTTATATATTACAGACACAGAATTCTTAGAAAGTCTATTTTAGTTCTTTTTATTCCCTGTGGTAACAATAACATTGCAGAAGCTGGTAGGTGTTCAAACAACACCTGAACAGTAAGCAGTGTAGGGTCCTGTAAGGATTCCAGGTCTGTGCCCTGCCTAAAGCTCAGTGAGAGTTTTATGATGTAATATATACGAAAAGTGCTGTTGGGGTTACGTTGGATTTAGATAATTTGCATAAAGCAAACTTAAGCCAGACAGAAAGATTTTAATTAAACGAAAATGTATTTTACTGCAGGCATTATCAATATAATCTCTGAAGTTTTTATTTTAAAGCATCCGAAATAGTAAAACAGGAGAGTGATAAAATGACCTAACAATGATCTGACATTGTGTCTTGGGGTTAAGCTGCTGTGATTTAGCCTGTGAATGTTTGATCTCTTTGAAAAGCAGTTTTCCCACTGGGGTGGTTCTCCTGGCATGTGTTTGTCCACATTCTAGCTCTTGCCATCATCAAACCAAGCATTTGTCAGGCTGTATGTTGTAACTACATTGATTATGAGCTTGACATTTGAAACACTCTTTTTTCCAAATATCTCTGTTTAGCAGCTGAGCTATTTTCAGGGCAATGCAAACAGGATGAAATTGTGGAAAGAGGGAACAGGTTGTAGTGCTGTTGGTTAAATGACCACAGAAGTACACCTGACACAAGTGTTACCATTGGTGCTTCTCCTCCAGATTAGTAAAGGCTGAAAATAAAGAGTTGGGATATTTTGAGAAGTGGTCATGAAGGTGAGTTATTTCCTAGTCCTCTCTGCTAGCAGATCCCAGGTGCTGTCTCTAAGGTCATCCCAGGCCTACTATTGCACAGCATTTTTCAGGGCAGCCTGCCATCTTGGGAATCACTTTGGGGACGTTAGGAAGTCTCTTTGAGTTGAAGTAAGGACTTTAATGTCTTCATGCTGGCAGTCATAAAGTCTAAACTATGTTTTTCGTCTCCATCGAGCATGGCCTGGTGAGTCAGACCCAGGTAACAGTGTCACTAGGCATTTTTGTATCTCTCCTGTTGAGGCTGGACGACAGGTGAAACGTATGACCCTATTTTCCTCCCCGGTTGAGAGGATAAAAGCACGGCTGGAGGTTGCTAAGTCTCCTCAGGTGGTGGACACAGGCCCGGAGGGAGGTTCTTCCTTCTGCCTCGTAGTGCCGGCACTCTCCTTCTCTTCCAGCCGTGATTCCTCTGTGGGGCACGATACCAGCGGGGAG
>NW_010316205.1:0-5184 GCF_000700745.2 Antrostomus carolinensis
TCGGCATGAGCAGATTCTGCGTGCCCCAGAATAACGGCGGTGCATCACAGGTCTAGGCGCTTTGCTTTTCTGTGAGGAAAAGGCATTTATTTAGGCGATAAGATACCAAATTATTATGTTAATAGGATGCGGCTGTCGTGATGAGCTGATAACATTTGAACAGTTCTCATGCAGAATAGTGCAGTGCCTTAAAACCTGCTGCTTTTCGACATACTTGAACAACCACAAAATACTTTGGAATCCCACACTGGTAGGGAAATGACATGCAACTCTACATCTCTTCCTACTTCTGCAGTAAAGACACAGTAGCACTCCTGGAAGCTGGAATGAGGAGCAGATGCTATACTCCATTCCAGAACAAGGATATTCTCATGGAAATAAGTTGTTTTCTTCTTGTGCATGTGTGGTTTCCTCACTCTGGGAGAGTCACATTTGACTCTGAATTAGCAGCAGCAAAGGCAAGTTGCTTGCTTTCACTTTCATTTATTAAAAATGATTGTGCCAGGTTGTTTTAAGTAGATGACAACATTTCATCTTTGTTACTTTCTGGTTAGAGGGATGAAATTTACTGTACTGGGAAATGGGTAAGGCGATGCCTGATACCAGTTGTAAAATGTGGCTGTCCTCAGAAGTATATTTCATCATTTTGTCCCATTATCTGTACTCTTTATGATGTGATTTTAGTCCTGATGTGGCACACAGATAAAAACACTCAGCAGGTTCTAAGACAGATGATTACATCAAAAGGAGTTCAGAAGACTTTTTTGGATGCAGGGTCTGCCTTTGGTACTTTGAACAACTACATAGAACTTAAGAACCGTTAGTGGCATCAGAACTGTGCTCTATCCTGCTCTGCTGCACAGCATCTGTGAGTTTTCATTTACTACACACCCCTAGTTTTACTGTGTCTCACCCTTTAATAAAAAAAATACAGGAGCAATACCTGTATGAAATATTACAGAAGGCTAGCAGAGCCATTGCCCAAGTGCTTGCTATGATAAATCCAACATTCTTTGCAGACCAGGCCTTTGCCCTCATGTTTTACGTTTCTTTACTGAAACAGTAATAGCATCAGCTATGTATTAGAAATAGTACCACCATGTGAAAGATTCCAAGTGTTCCTACGTCCCCTTCCCCTTCCACCAGCTCCACATCTGAAATTGCCATGATAAAGCAGGCCAGCATTTCCCATATCCCATCTGAGCATGGTGCTGGATACTGAAAGGCACACTGCACCAGCTAGACAAATAGTGATACAACCCACCAAGAATAGGAAGGGGTTTCCTAACTTTCATTAAATGATTGACACAGATTGCTTAAACTTCAATTTATGAAATACCTAGCAGCTTTTCTACGCTAATTCTGTTGCATTGACTTTTATTATACATTACCAAGGTTATTTCAAGGGCTAATCTTGTGTATTAATTTCAAATACTATTTTACTGGGACAGGGTGAAAACAGCTACTGCTGTTTATACATACGACACACTTAAAAGGCTGCAAAACCAGTTACCACAATTTCAACTTCTGAGAAATCACGTAAGTAAACACCAGGCTGCATCCAAAGCTGTCCCTTAGCCACTGAAGATGGGTTCTTCTCCAGTCTGCCACTTTCACAGCCTTAACTGACGGTCAGTACTCCAGAATCCAAAGTAGTTTGTCAGAGTGACTGATCCAGACAGTGATTGTGTGGAAGATGCAGCTTACCTAACTTGAGAAAAGTGGGACTGATGCAGACACTCACCCATACAGGTTTTCACCCCCCCTTCAATATTGTATCTAAGGCCACCCCTTCCATAGACAGCAGCCGTGTTCTTTGGAGAACTTTATTAAAATATATCCACGAGGTAATCAAACATTTTCTAATGAGTCAGGAGAGAACTGAAGTGAGAAAAACACCTGTACAGAGGACAGTGCTGTAAGTTTTTGTTTACATGCTTTATTTCAATGTTTCACAGTTTAGTCATTGTCTACAAAAATATATTTCTGAAACTCTGAGTCCTCTATAAAAAAGCTGGTCAGCAACAGTGACCCTAACAAACAGAATGTACCTTGGGGCAGTGAGAGCACCTCCTGTAAGCAGATCAGTGCAGCTAGGGCACTCCTGCCTCACCCTGGGAGACTTCTGTTCTTTGGGATTAAAGCTCTGCACTAGTTCTGAAGGAAGGCATTTAAGAAAAAAAAAATATCATTCCACTTCTGTATACTGCACTAACCTTGGGAAGGGGAGCTGCAAATCAGTGTATCACACAGGAGAGTGCTAACAAAGGCACTCGGGGGATGGAGAAGACCAGAGGGTACTTTGAGTACTGGTGTATTTTTCTTTGAGCTATCTGTTCAGAACAGCCTTCGTCTAGTGATAGGTTCAGTCTATAAGCAGAGGTACAAATGGCATACAAGCACAGTAATCCTGTAAGTACAGAGAGAGTCCTTCTTTGAAGTTATGATAAGGGTTCTGTTAATTTTTACCTCAATGTTTTCTGCTGTGGCTTTAATCAAGGGGAAAATTATCTTCACATCCAATCACAAGCCTACATGGTATTGGATAGAACAGAACCACTATCAATGCTATCAGCTTCAACTCCTCAGTACCCAAAACTGGAAATATTTCTTATGCCATCAATCATGTAATTCCTACACTTACTAGCCACCAGTATATCTAGGCACCAAAATGAGAACTAAGAAACTCAAGTGTTCCCCAGATGAGATCTTTCCTTTCTTCCTCTGCTCAGTTATTTGACTGGTCTATAGAGATAACTGCAATTAAGAAGAAAAAAAAAAAAATTGCTTCCTCTTTTAAAAAAGTAAATGTATTATGCATTGTGCTCTAGAAGAGACAAGGCCAGTGTACTCTGATCCTCTGTATTCACAAAGCTCATAGCTAGAAGCCCCTTACCACAAAATAATCTCAGACTTGAACCCCTAAGCAGGGCAGGAATTTTCAGCAGCAAATATGGAAAGAAGTTATTGACAGACTGCTTCCCTAGCATAGTAATAGACAGATGATGAGCTCTCAGTCCCTGAAGACTTTTCCCCATCTGCCTATCAGAAGAAATGCTTTCTGAGCTAGTAGCTTGTAAAATTTAGATTTCCTAGAGATTAGAGTACTCAGGAAAGTGCTGCTGGTTATTTTAGGTACAGCTGCAATCCAAGTGCTTCTGAGCTCTAGGCTTTTGTTCAGAAAAGTTCTCCTGTAATATGTGCCTACCACCAGTCCCAGTCTGATCTGCTAAACCTGAGCAGCCAAGGAGGTATATGAATTATAGGTAGAATCAGCATCATCTGTGAAAACACAGAAGCCAAGAACCTTCACCAGGACAAATACCTTATAAAAAAAGACACTCAGCACTAGAGAACTAATATAATCTCACTAATGCTAAACAGTTAAAATTGTAAAATCTGTAAGAAGACACCTGAATTTCACTTCCTTTCTTGAATTGCTGGGATGGAGAGGGGTGGAGGGGCTGGGTGGAGGAGAAAGGAATGAATCACTTCATTATATCAGTAGTAAGCCAATATATGGAGGCAGTATTGGAGAAAAGTTTTAAACCAGGAAAAAATCTGAAAACTTACTGACTCCAAAAGCTTTCCTCAGCTTCCTGAACTGTAAACAGCCTAAACAGAGGATTCTGTCCACACCTCAAGGTGTATTTCCAGTTTGTTCCCAGCTGTTCAGCTTCCAGTCACAGACACACAACAGAGGGAAGAATTGAGGGAGGCAGACACTCACACATAGGGTATGCCTCCCATATAGCACCTACTTTAACATACCCTCACAACATGAACAAATCAGTCAGGAATTGTTACATCTTGTGCACGGAAAGGCTATAACTAAAATGTAACAAGATTAAATTAAAGGAAGATTTAGAATTAAGGAAAATCTCCTATGGAATCTGTTCTGCTGAAGACTCCATTCCCCTCAAAGTGGCGGTTCCTATTCAGTCATTTGGGAAATGGGAAAAGTCTTGAGAGGAACAATCCTGCCTTGGCCTCAGGAGGCAAGCTAAGAGTGTTCTCCTTTAGTATCACAGGGGTTATTAATGTAAAAAACCACTGTCTTGCCCTGCCCACTACTGGAGATGCAGTATGTGCCAGCAGAGCTAAGTACTGGTCAGCTGTTAAAGGCTGCCTTCTCTGTCAGCACAAAGACAAGTGTCACTAGCACTGCTATAGTACTGCTAGTTGATGCAGTTACAGGGAAAAAAAAAAAGAAAAAAAAAAAGTAGCACAAAGCTTAGAATCCTGACATGATAGATACCTTGTGGATTAACACCATGATTAGACTGTGAGGTACACGTGTGTGAGGAACCAGAAACTGCAGCTGCAAGTTATTGCTACTTGCTGTCTCCCAGTGCAAGGTTTTCCCATTTCTGCATTCTCTTGCCTTCTCCAAGTTACACAGACTCCAGGATGAACTATCTGGAGCCTCACTAACACAGTGGCGACCAGAACATATTTGATGACATTTTAATCCCTTCCAAATTATTTACAAGGCTGGCTTTGAGACTGTTACCCTTAATTTCAGGCATAGTACTGCATAGACGAAACTCTGTATGGTTAAAAACTAGCAATGCCTGCGCTGTCTGTTCTCTCAGGAAACCTTAATTAAAACAAGCAAAGTGACACACAGAGCCAAGCCTAGGCTGCATTCTACCACATGCATAATAAAGACAGTAGTCACAACTTCTCCAATTCACTAATATTTTTCTAATATTCCCCATGGCTACACTTAAGAGAAGTTCAGCCAAATTAAATTTAAGCTACAAGTCACAACTGAAAAGTGTGCACTGAAGTCTGGCGTTAGGAACACTGAGGGCCATCCCTGATCAGGCAGCTCCATTTCTATTTTCAAGTGCACAAGGACAGTTCCCTGTCACAGACAACTGAAGCAGATATATGGGAAAAATCACTGGTTGAACCAAGTATTTCGGAGGGGAGGCAAGGTCACTGCTGCCCTGCCCCAGAGAAGGGGGAAGATTCACTGAGAGACTAAAACTAAAGGGTTACAAAATAAAGGCAAGAGCTGAAGTTTGCCGGTAATGAAATGTGTTCTCCTGTCCTGTATGAACAGGAAACAGTCTCTGTAGGGTGTTAAAGTAGGTCCTAGGAGGAGGAAACACCCTCCTACTTTTTTCTGCTGCCAAAGGAGAGGAGAGGAGAGAAAGATGCTGCTATTGGTCAGCA
>NW_010316205.1:5211-12635 GCF_000700745.2 Antrostomus carolinensis
CTCTCCTGGGGAAGGGGTACGCGGTGCAGAGTGAGAAACAGAAGGGATCCCATGAGCTACCATCCCTTCCACTACTGGTGTTTCTGGTAGCCCAGGGGTGGCTACTCCCACTACTCCTGCAGGAAACCTGAAACCAACAGAAACAGAAATTACAAGCTTGTCCAACAGAGTTATGCAAGAGGAAAGGAGCTATACCCTCAGGTACCTGCTGAATACAAATACCTCTTTCTAACAGAAATGCTCTGAGACAGAACACAGGAAAAGTCTCCAGAGCTGAAAAGTAGCAGTTCTATCCTAATACCAAATGATACCTGTTCCAAGGCAGAGATAGTCTCAGGTCACCTATTAAGTATTTGGAAAATAGGTACAAAGTTTATCTCCAGTGGAAAACAGTGTGAGGATAAGGAGCTGAACTAATAAAACAGCTTATGTCTATAAGAGGAAAAACAGGAGACTGATACTGATTAATTGCTAATGAACCATTCTTCCATTACTTCCATTCTGTCTCCCTGTGCCTTCTCCATAAATAAATCTCTCAGAGAAGGGAAGAGAATGTATTTCCTACTTTGCAGACGGGAGAAAAACAAAAGGGAAGCAACCTTCCCACTATCCCACCTGGCAGGTCTGTAACAGACAAATAAACTGAAATGGACCCTATTTAGGCCACTACCCAAATCCACTGGTCGATGTCTGTTTAATAGTCCATATCTGGGCTACCAGTAAGAACTGTGCTTTGTTTATACAGCCCTAATGATATGCACAACTTCTAAATGTTAAGATCCAGACCACTTTTCAGTCACCCAGCAGGCTTTCTCATATTAAGGTATCTATTGGGCAGGTCTTGCAAGGATTTGGAAAAAATAACCAGTATGCAACTGGAACTAAAAATGACCAAGTAAATGTTAAATCTTAGTACAGCTTCAGAAGTGCTGCTGTTAAGTTTCTGGAAAGAGCTCATATACAGAGCATACAGGAACAGAAACATACCTGCTTGCAGGTACAAGCAGTTCTTAAACCCGAAGAGGGATGTTGGCCTACTTCAGTAGGCAGATATGCTTGGAAGCAGTAACTTGGACAACCTACATATCTCACCTGTAAGCTGCAGCTCCATTGAGTTCTGGGTGGACAGTTGCAGGATCAATACTGGACCACTGAGCTGCTAAGAGCAAGTACTCCTTATTAACACAGTTCCTCAAAGCATCAGGTATGTGACCTGCAAGAGCGCCAAGAAGACAAAAAAACAGGACACAAGTAGGAGGGGCTCGTTCGCTGAAGGATTTACAAAGGAAAGTAGAAAGGAAACGCACAGCATCTTTTCCATCTACCTCCACAGGGTAACACTCTCCTCTGAACAACTGGTCTCTGGAGAAGACAAAAAACTGATCCTTCCTTCCCACTTCTGTGATCTTGTGGAAATTACTGTCCACAAACTGCAATTGCCAAGCCTCACCTTCCCCAAGAGACAATATGTACTACTCCAGATAAAAGGTGTACAGTATAACCGTCAAAGGAGTTACAGCAAAGGATTTGGAAGATGTGCTAGGTACAAGGCTTTCCCAGGGAGGGAAAATAACACTCCAGCATTAGCTACAAGACTCTCGGAGGGCGAAGAGACAATTACCAACTTAGGCTCCAGTTCCAGAAACCAGTTACCGAGTCTTAAGTTTTCAGAACAATCAGCATAATCCTTGCAGTGAACTAACAAAAGAACACTAATTCAGCAACAGCTGCAGAGCACAGAATCTTCCTCATTACCTGTAATAGCTCTGCGGATCTCTTTAGCTGCATCTTCTCTGGATTCAATGGAAGCCTGCTCACTGTACCAGGCAGTGTGAGGGGTGCAGATCACATTGGGTGCATCTTTTAAGGGCCCCTGAGCAAAGCTGGTGGGGAGGAGGAAGAGGAGAGGGGAGGGGGGAAAAAGAGGTTTCTCTTCAGAATTGATGAAGTGATAACCCCATCTGTCCTCTCAGGTATCATTGTTAATCAAATAACAAAAAACCATAAGAATCATCCAGCATAGCTGAGTCACAGGATAGCAGCAGGCATGCAGGTGCAATGTTACCTGAAAGGCTCAGACTCATGCACATCCAATGCTGTTCCTCTGATTCTCCCCTCTTTCAAGGCTTGTGCTAAGGCTTTCTCATCTACTAGCCCTCCCCGGGCTGTGTTCACTAAGAAGCAGCCCTGACGCATCTGGAAAAAGAAAAATATGAAGTGGATTGAGAATAAGACTTTTCATGGAAGCTAAGTGAGTCTTGGGAAGTCTACTGGAAATGAGCAGGAGCCTGCAGTGATTAGATGAGGCCTGCAAAGCTAACCACAGGGGAAGTGCCTGCAAGCAACGCTTGAAAAATTTGCTTTTAAAATGAACAAACAAAACCACAAGACAAGGGCAAAAGTGGAACTCTCAAGTTCTGCACTCCATCCTAATACATTAAAAAAGAAAGAGGACATGAATCAAGTATCCAGCTATACGAAACTGGACTACAACATCCAGATGTCTCTCATAAAAGCACTGAAAAGCATTCATAGACTAGTGGAGTTGAGCCCGAGACTGACTTTGCAGTGGGCTTGGGCAGAGAGGCTTTGGCAGAGCTGTGTAAAGAAACTTACACAGTTCCAGCCACACCACACCTAGCTCTAACCAGCACAGTCAATTATGCATTTTAAAGGTAATTTGAAGTTACTGAATCACCTAAAACATTCTTTATAAATGAAATTACTTGGCAAAAAGAGCCAATCCTATTCTTCTCTTAATATGAAATTCTATACAGCACAAAGCACAAGCACCCGGATACACATGCTCCCAGACTCCAAAGGCATCAGGAGGCACACGACAGAGGCAGCAGGATTCACACACTCTCAGCCTCCATGAAAGCAGCAGTTTCTGTTTGCATTCATTTCCACAGTGCTCTGTGGGGGAAATCAAGCTCCTGCTGCACCTGTTTAATAGTGAAGTCATTGATGAGGTGATGGTTATGTTCATTCAGGCTGCAGTGCAATGTGATGCAATCGCTGTGCATTAGTAGATCCTGCAGGGTTCCTACTCGTTGTAAACCCAAGGATCGCTCCACTCCATCCGGCAGATAGGGATCATAGAAAATCACGTTGAAGCCAAAGGACTTGGCTCGCAGAGCCACTGCCTGTCCAACTCGGCCTTCACAAAAGAAAACCCACAATCATCAAGGAAAGGTAAAACAAACTTTAAAGACAAGATACTGGGGTAGACTGGGAGCCTACACTGGAGTTTACTATCAGGGCCCAGGGTACTGCAGCCCTGGAAACCCCTAGGATTGCCCTAGGGATCCAGAGGAGGTTATTCAGTGCTGATCCCATGTGGCTAATTCTACACCTTCCCCATGCAATAGGCAGAGCTTAGCCTAGAAGCAGCTCTGTTTTTCAGACCAAATCCAGACCCTGAGGCAGTAATAATCACAGAATCGCAGGGGCTGGAAGGGACCTCAGGAGATCATCCAGTCCAACCCCCCTGCCAAAGCAGGTTCCCTCAACCAAAAGGAAAGTGTCCAGGCAGGTTTTGAACATCTCCAGAGATGAAGACTCCACACCCTCTCTGGGCAACCTGTCCCAGGGCTCCGGCACCCTCGCAGCAATAATCTGATTACAAGAACTTGGAAAAGGAATTGGTAGCTTTCAAGTGGCTTTGTTGCTGATACAGAGCCTAGCACACAGGGAAACAGTCACCGAGAACTGCTTGAATGTTCCAATTCTTCTAGCCATTTGAATACCAAAAAAAAAAATCCCCAATCCCATGACATACACCCAACTTTTGAAGATATCCAGCATCACAGAATAGGGCACTAGCATTCCTTATGAGTCAGTGTGTTTCACAATGAACAGCTGTAAAATTATCGCTTTTTTCAGTCTGTGACTCTTAGGTTCCCAAAAACTTTCACAGTTCACTTTCCAATCTAACAACTCCCATCACTTACCTAGTCCAATGATGCCCAAAGTCTCCCCACGGATACGCACAGCGCCTCCAGCCACCTCTCGAATCTGTTCTACACTCGAGGCTCGATTCCCTTCCCGCATAGCCTGATGTAGCCAAGTAACACGGCGATAGAGGTTCAAGATGTGGCAGAGGGTGGAGTCAGCAGTCTCCTCTACTGAGGAGGAAGGGATGTTGCAAACTGCAATGCCTACAAAGCCATAGAGGTCAAATAAGATTTTTAGCATCGCAGTGCTAAACCAACATAGAGCTCTTCAGGCATACATGCTGAAGGATAATTCAGTGCTCCAGAACTACTGCCAAGAAACACAGGATTCATTTCAGAAGCTCATTCTACACCAATATAGATGCAATCAGCCAGCTTTTTAACCCCAAGGAAATATCACTCCTTCCTTATAAATATCTATTTGATTGACATACTCACCAGAAAAAAAACAAAAACAAAAACCAACAAAAACCAGGCTGAAATGAGAAAACTGGGTCATACAAGCGATGCAAGAAACTGACTGTTTTAGAAGATCTGCATCCAAAAAGATGCGCTTGTTCCAGGGAGACTCCCAACAGATTAACTGGCAGACTGTAGAAGAATTAAGACAGATGGTTGAGCTCTTTCATGCCTCACAGTCCAGATGCTCACTGCAAGCACCAGATTCCCCAGGAGCAACAAGAAGTAACTCACTCATTAAACGCAGAGAGAAGCCACAGGAGCCTCTCTAAATCTATTTGAAGTTACACTTAAAAATAGTAACACATAACACTGCCACTCTAGAATAATATACAACCTCGAGGGACCATAAAACCCATGGCTAGAACTATCAGGTAAATTACTAATACAAACAGAGTTAAAGTCCTGGAACCACAAATTACTGTCAAGAAAGGGAAAGCTGGAACACTGTAGCAAAATCTGGTCATTCCTAAGCAGTCCATTAAAAACAAACAAATGAACCACAGATGGGGGCTGGCAACATATCACTTCACTACTGCTACCCTCATTCAACAAACCAGACAAGAAATAAAAACAACTAGATGAAAAAAATCATCACTTCTCAAACATAACCCTAGCCACTTGCCAAACCAAGGAAACTCTTCCTCCTCAAAAGTCCACCACCTATCTGAAAACTAGGAATAAAATCTAGACAATGGTTGAAGGCACATAAAATTCAGAAAGGTATTGCCCTTTTGTAAGCCTATTACAGAGGAGACATTCAACTAAACTCAGACCACGCTCTCCTGAGAGAACTAGGAGAGCAATGGCCACACACAGTCCCACATATCAGACTCCTTTTAACTCCTTTGCAATTGTGCCACAATGCCACACAGATGACTCAGAGGACAAGAGGAGGGGAGACAGGGAAACCTAACTTCTTTTAATCTCACTGGTTACCATCTCATTCAACTTCAGACAAGCTACATGCATTCATCTCTTAGAGAGTTAGATACAAATTTGTGTTTATAGGCAATATTATGCCTAAATACAAGAAAACACAAACACAACAGCTCTTTGGTCTGATTTTAAGATTCAGCGCACTTAAGGAGCAGTATCCTACCTCAGAATGAATTAAAGGGCCTGACTAAGCATGAAAGTAATCATTCATTGTCCATGAAAAAGCAAATCTGGCCATACATAAGGGTCATCATACTATCACTCCAAAGTAAAACTGCCAAGCAGCAGTCTGATGGTGAACGAACTTTGACCCATTTCTCCTTGCGTTAATGAGTGTGGAGTGGGGGTAAAAGGAAACCTCTGAATCTGAATGAATCAAAGATATGCATGGTGACTTTAAGCAGAGAACCCTAAGAGTAGATTGGGTTCAAAATAGACCAAAAATGTAATGGCTGGATGAGAGCCAAAGACCTTGCCAGGAACTCTTGAGCCTATTTAGTTGAATCATTCAGATGAGAAGACCTTTTAGACCTAACTCAAGCACTAGACAAATATGCATTCTTCATTTATTTGCAATTCATCTGTTCTTACAGATCTGGAAATTTATGCTGCCTATTTTAATTTTATACATAAATACTTGCATTTGATTTAAGCTTAATCTGATCTGCATTACATTAAGAAAGGTTTCAAATCACTGACACAAACCTAAAAAACAAGGGGCAGGATACTTAGATTATCCACCTCACCTAGCAGACTACAAGGTCCAATGGTCTCACTGTCATATGTTTAATAAAAAGCAGCTTTTTGTCACGTGATCCAGAGATTCTTCACATGCCTAGGGCTCTAAAGGGATCAATAATACAGGGTTGAATCAGAACCTACCTGCATATAAAAAATTAACAGGAAAACTCACCAATCAAGCATTCACAGTGAGGTTATCCTGCACCAGCATTTACAGGCTGCTTTCAGACATCAGAGTTTGCCCAATTCTCTCACCACAAACAACCCCAAGCTGCCTCACCAGAAGTTATCTAGACATCATATTAAGGTTTCTGAATCTCAAAGAGTGGCAAAGACACTGACATCTACATCAGAACAATTGGAGAACTGAGAAACTTTCTTTCAAGCCACCTACCAGCTCCAATATTGGACAGCCTCCTAAAGCAGGTCCAAATCTTTTTACATAAAAGGTTTTAAATGCAGTCAGCTATAAAACAGAAAAACATGTGCAGTGTTCCACTTCATATTCAGTTCTGATCGCAACAGAGCCCTAATGGTGTCATCATACCTAATTCTGCAGCGGATTTGATGTCAACATTGTCATAGCCACTGCCAATACGCACAATGACCCTGAGGGCTTTGAATTTCTCCAGATCCTGACGAGAAAGGGTGATGGTGTGATACATCAGAGCTCCTACTGCCTCATTCAGCACCTACAAGAAAAAACAGTCCAAATCAGTCTTTGGTTACTCTAGGAGGCAGAGCTCTTTGTATAAATGCTTGCACATTTTCTCGCCCACCTTTTCATGGATTTCCTGAGTTGACTGAGCATCACAAAATGCCACTGTAGCAACATCCTTCAAGATGGGCATCTCCACAGTGCAGTCTCGTCCATCCAGGAGAGCAACCAGCGGCCGTGCTGGCATTGGGCCATTCACAATGGGAGGCCGTATGCCTATTAAGAAAATCAGCAGGAGTGATTTTACATGAAAGACAAGAATTCTGGAACCCTCATTTGCTAGTCCAACAAGTCTCTAGTTCTGTTGGAGTTCTATAGTATTTAGCAAGGGACTAGAAAAAAAGAGGAAACAAACACAAGGAAATGAAGCTAGAAAAAAAAAAATCCTGTGCCACCATTATATATAAAAAAAAATATGTTTTATCAACAGTGAGATAATAGAGGTGAGTCTACTCAGAAGCATGCCATCTTACTCTAGGCTCCCTGAAACTAGTTATAAAGTCACTTCAGGCCTGCTCTCCGCTAACCTGCTCCCCTCTCCCACCTCAGCACGCCAAGACGCCGAGTCCATTTCCTCCTCGGGTGAGCAGAAGAACTGGTAAGTTCACGGG
>NW_010316206.1:0-10427 GCF_000700745.2 Antrostomus carolinensis
GGGCAGAGTAGAGGGGGACAATTCCCTCCCTTGCCCGGCTGCCCACCCCTCTGCTGACACAGCCCAGGACACAGTTGTCCTCTGGGCTGTAATCACACACTGCTGGCTCGTGTTGAGCTTCTCATTCACCAGCACCTCCAAGTCCTTCTCAGCAGGACTGCACTCCATGAGTTCTTCTCCCAGTCTGTGCACAGACGTGGGATTGCCCTGATCCAAGCGCACAACCTTGCACTTGGCCTTGTCGCACTTCATTAGGTTCTCGTGGACCCACTTTTCACGCCTGCCCAGGTCCCTCTGGATGACATCCCTTCCATCTGTTATGTCCACTGCACCACTCAGCTCGGTGTCATCAGCAAACTTGCTGAGGGTGCACTCGATCTCATGGTCTGTGTTATTGATGAAGATGTTGAAGAGCATCAGTCCCAAGACTGAGCTCTGGGGAACACCACTTATCCCCGGTCTCCGCCTGGTCATACAGCTGTTCACCACAACCCTCTGGTTGAGACCATCAACCACAGAGCAGGAGAGAAACACACTGTACAAAGAGCAAGAACATCTTCTCTCACCAAACCTGTAGTGGAGAGAATGGCTCAATAAAGAGGTCTGCCCTTCTAGAGACACGCGCGTGTCTAATGACAGTCCCGCTGAAATCAGTGGCACTGCCTGTGGATATAAAATTAAATGTTTGTGTTTGAGCCTGTGGAGCCCAAGCACACAAACATCCGCTGCCATCTGAGAGCTGTATGAACACGGAGATGATGGGGGAAAGCACCAGGGGATATTATGCTTTTATTATATCTAACATATGGAAAGCATCTTGTTATATGAGACACAACATCATCATTATAATTGAATGCTATCAAATGAAAGATCCCGTATGTGTCTGAGAACTGTGCACCACTGTAATTACAAATGGAAACTAAGAACATTAAGAATAAAAGGCTGGCAAGAAAAAAAATTATTGTTTTGCTGCATTTTGTTAGCGTTGCAATCCAGGCAACAGTTCCTCAGCAAGAGAAGTTCTTGCTGAAAAAGCAGTTAAGTACACCAGCAAGGGAGCAGAAAATGATTTATACAAGGAGGAATTCTATTTTTTAAACTCCAGATATGTAAGATAACAAGAGGCCCATCAAAATTTTGCTCTTGAAATGAAAATTTAGCCTTGATTATTTTGTAATGAACTTCTGGTCCCTCCTGTCCTTGCTCTGTTCGTTCAATCAAAGTGATACAAAAAAAATAAGCTGAGACCCGTTGGGATCAAAGACCTCTTCTATTATTAATTTTCTAAAACATGTTGTTTCAGAAGTTTTCAGCCTAGTGGAGTCTCGTACCCACACAGCATAATGGGAACATGCCCCAGGGTGCTGCAGCCACAGAGTGTTCCAGTGAAAGCTGGGAGGCACGGCTGATACCCAGCGTGCCCCCCAAACCACACAGCAGAGCTCTCTTCCCTCCCCACGCGTGCCAGCGGTGCCCTTACTGCTGTGAGCAAGAGCAGGACAATTGAAACAGTGGGAAATGCAGGTACCAGAGGGCTCAGCGATGGAGCCTGCAGCCTGGATCAAATTTGTGTCCAGTTCTGGGCTCCCCAGTTCAAGAGGGACAGGGATCTTCTGGAGAGAGTCCAGCAGAGGCTGCAAAGATGATGAGGGGCTGGAGCATCTCCCGTGTGAGGAGAGGCTGAGAGAGCTGGGACTGTTCAGCCTGGAGAGGAGCAGACTGAGAGGGGACCTGATCAATGTCTATAAATACCTGAAGCGTGGGGGCCAAATGGATGGGGCCGGGCTCTTCTCAGTGGTGCCCAGTAAGAGGACAAGGGGCAATGGGCACAAACTGGAACACCAGAAGTTCCAGACAAACTGAAGGAAAAACTTCTTTCCTGTGAGGGTGCCGGAGCCCTGGGACAGGCTGGCCAGAGAGGGGGGGGAGTCTCCATCTCTGGAGATGTTCAAACCCTTTCCTGTTCAACCTGCTCTGGGTGAACCTGCTTTGGCAGGTGGGTTGGACTGGATGAGGCCGAGAAGAAGACTTGGCAGCAAGGCTAGAATGGCAACCCTCCAGCCAGCACTGCCACCAGCATGGATGTATAGACCATGGATGTAGAGATGCTTCTGCACTGCCTGTGCCAAGGTCACCCTGGCTCCAGGGTAAATACAGCCCTCCTCACCTAATTTTTGCTGTCTGGGCTTCTGGAATGGCCAGTGGAAGGACACTGGCACCTCCTACATGGTCCCACCTGGCTCCTCTCTGCACTGGCAGGAGAAGACACGGTGGAGCTCACGCTCCCGGCAAGGGGGGGCCCCGACCTGGCTGCTCCCCAGCTCAATGTGCAGGGAGGCACTGGCAGGGTTAGCACGGTCTCTGCACTCATAATCAGGGATTTTTACTTTATTTTATTTTATTTTATTTTATCTTTAAATCAATTGAGATATAAATTTCACTCCAGTTCTGATACTCTTGATTGCTGCTTGCAGAAAAACCATAAATAATTAATTGCATTAGAGAACTGTCACTCAGCCCCAATTTCGCTTCACCTGAAGTAAAAAAAAAAAATGACCAGTTTAAAGACAAAAAACTGGCAGGCACTTAATCGTTATTCTGCGCTGGTGTGTTTTCCCCTGCTTTAAAAAAACCTGCTTCTCCATGTAACCAAGTAATTATATTTGAAGAGTATTAGCCACCCTAATGCACGGTGATTTATCAGTGGTGATAGGACGTTATCCCAGTTTGACCCTGTAAGAGTTTGAGGATGCCACCGAGCCTCTTCTGAAATTAATAGCAACAATGGCAGATCCTACAAGGCTTGCAGAACTTTGCCAAGAATGACCCACTTCCAGAACAACTTCAAGACCATTTTTAAAGGACACATAAAAGCATTTTATTTCATTTTATCTTACAGCTAAAGCATCATGATGTGGAGGGGACACAGGAGGTTTGTTGGAGCAAAGATCTCATCCCCATCTCCACTGGTTTTTTAGGAACACACATAGAGCAGCATTATATGGGATCAAGCAGAGCTTCTTCCAACACTTCTCAGCAGTAAAGGTCAGATCATTAACTGATCAGCAAAGAAGAAAGCTAACCTGTGAGTGTGCATAGCCACCCTCACTGCTGGTATGTGCAACAGCACTTTGACATTAACAAGTCACACCAGAACCTCATTGGGATGATGCTGCTCATTATCGCTTGTGGGCTCCAACACAGCAGCAATAAATCCACCTTCAGACTTCTAAAAACCACACAGTGCAGCATTTTCCATGCAGGATGGAGGAAAATAAAAGGAATGACAGTGCACTGATATCACTAGATGCTGAGTTCTTCTGCTGGGCAAGTCATTCCCTGAAGAAGAACCTGGGGAATGATACAAGAAGAAACATTTCCAGCACTTGGGAGTTAATCTGCAACTTCATATTTGCTGTATCTTCCTTGAGGTCAGGCAGACAAATAGCCACACTTCACTTTGTTGTGTCTCCCTTGTGGAGGAACACACTGATGTGGCTTCTTACCCAAGCTAAATTAATAGAAAATTAAGTTTTACATGCAGAATTTGAGGATTCAAATCTCAAAGGAGACCATAGCTAAAATAAAAAGCTGGAGACTCATGTGTTGATTTCAACTCGTGTGACTCCAATGCTCAAATAGTCACTTGTCTTGTTGGAGCAAGTACTGTAGGACACTTCTCAAAGGGAAGAGCTTAGGCAGTGGACTGAGTGTTAGTCTACCTACTCCTTCCCTACAACTGGGGCTTTCAAACAAGACAGACTCCACGGTGGCCATAAGATAGACTCCATCTGAGCCTGTGGGAAGGCGAAGCTTTGCTTGAATATGTTTAATTTCATCCTTTGTAGGATTGTAACACCGAGATGCACCATTGAACGTCAGAGCTCTGCAGGCACCTCGTGCAGAGATGGAAGGTGACAGAGCCAATGGTTCTGCCTGCACCGCGCTAACCAGGGCCCCGAGAGCAAACAGCCATGGCCAGATGCAGGCAAGCCTTCCTAGGTGGCCAGCTTAAAAAGAAAGAGAATGCCTGTGATTACCAAAGCCAAGGCAAGAGACACCAAAGCGTTAATGATTCGTCATTAACTGTATGATTCGTCATAACTGTAAACACAGGGTGGCTGGAGCAACAGCCTCAGGGTCCATTTATTCCCATCATCCCTCCACATATGTCTCAGGGGAGAATTATTATTGAACAATAAGGACGAAAACAAGTATTAAACCTCAGAAAAAAAGGTTTATTACCCTCACAGTTGGAAAACTAATACACTTCAGAAACGCACTTTTAACTTTAGACAGCTTCAAGTTAGAATCTTTATTCATCTGTCATTTTGCAAAGTGACTTCACTCCGTGGAGAAACCATTTTGATTTCAAGTGCTGTAGGACACGAACAACAAGGCAGTTGGCTCTGCTACCCTCTTGCTGCGTGCGGCAGCGTCAGGAAGCCTGAGAGCAGCCCGTGGTCTCCTCCCCTACCTGCAGTAAGCAGCTAAATCGATCTACACTGAAATTACTCTCCATTTCATGAAGTGAGGCTGTTTTGAGGTTAATATCTACAGACCTGGAGTTCCTGGAGGATCCTGTGTTTGTCCAGACAGGAATTTGAGATTACTAGTTAAAGGGTAGTTAATATATGGTCTGGAAGAGAGTGAAATGGTGCCTCCATCAAGAGAACAAACCACATGCCCTAAACCATTTTAGGATGATGTACCAAAGAGGTTTAATACTCCATGGCATCACATGTCCTGTCTGACCTGATAAATGGGTCTCCTGCTCCTTCTAATCTGCATGGGAATTAAAGTCTTCAGACTATCTCTACTACCACAACTAAATTACACGTTTGTTTTAATGACTTTGAAGTTTCCTTCTGACAAATTCTAAAGGTATAAATCATCTCAGAAGTCGTGCAGAAAGATAAAGAGTCATGCTTTAATAATCACCATTCACAAAGCAAACAACGCTTGTGTTTAAATCAAAACTCAGCATCATTTTGCCAAAAGAGAGGAAGGAGGAGTTACGAGAAGCAGTGTGTTGCTTGAGGCCATTTCCTCTTGTTCTTGTCCCTTGGTCCTTGGTTGAACAGACCCACCCCCACCTCTCTCCACCCTTTTTTCTCTATGGAAAGGGAGTTAAGGACAAATTGCTCAAATGGATCATTATTTTATTGCGTAAGAAGATGCAAAGTAGTGCATCTGCTGGAATAATCCTACATTTTACCCCTATGCTGTCTGAACCTGCAACAATGGTCCCAAAACAAGACCATTCTGAGTGACAGTCGGTCACAACCAATCCTGCAGCAACGATGGCTCTCCCAGGTGACCAAGTACTGTCTGTTAGCTGAAGAGGTGAGTGTGCTGCAAAGCAGCCTACATACAAAGTTCTTCCTCCCTTCCCCAGCTCCCTCAAAATACTTTTTTCCTAGTTTGACACTTGAAGTCAAGATCAAAATAGATCTGACCATTGCAAATACTGGGCTGTTCAGCCTGGAGAAGAGAAGGCTCCGGGGAGACCTTCTAGTGGCCTCCCAGTACCTGAAGGGGCTCTAGGAAGGCTGGGGAGGGACTTTGGCCAAGGGCAGGGAGTGAGAGAACAAGGGGTGATGGCTTGAAAGTGGCAGAGGGGAGATGGAGATGAGATGTGAGGAAGAAATTGTTTGGTGTGAGGGTGGTGAGACAGTGTCCCAGGCTGGCCAGAGAAGCTGTGGCTGCTCCTCCCTGGAAGTGTTCTTGGCCAGGCTGGATGAGGCTTTGAGCAACCTGGTCTAGTGGAAGGTGTCCCTGCTGCTGGCAGGGGGGTTGGGACTGGATGAGCTTTAAGGTCCCTTCCAACCCAAACCAGCCTGCAATTCTATGACTCTAAGGTATGGTCCACTAATGTTCTCTCAGGAAAAAGTAGGTGTTGGCAAGTGTGCTGAGCATCACTCAGCTGTCCCACCTGAAAGTAAACCCGAGCTCTCCAGAGCTGTAAGACACCAGCTACTGCCCGTTGCTGTAAGAAATCATTGCTTCCTAAATAAGACCAGTAACTGTAGAACTGGAGACCCTCAGTAACATGCAAGAGACAGTCAGGCTCATAAGGGCTGGGGCAGGACTGACAATTGTTTGGGGCAGAAACCAGCAGTTTTCATCAGCAGTTTTCCCTGTCCTTGCTCTCACACCAGCCCCTTCTCTCTCTTCTATCTCTGAACACCTGAAGAGCTGAGATCACCCTTCCGTTTCAGTGAGGAAGAAGTCCACAGTGTGCTAAAAAATCCAGACTCACCTTCAAGCACGAATAAAAGCTTTCACCTTTCCCTGGCAATGAAGGCAGTTTACCCCAAGGACTGATTTTTGCCGAGTTACTAAATCTGAGACTCGTGGCATTAGATAACTCAGTTCCCTTTTATTTCTGCTTTTGAACCGTCAAGTGGCAGAAGGGGAAATGAAAGCGGCAGAAAAGAAAAACTCTTCCGAGGACATAACGGTCCACTAAGCAAAATTTTAAACCAACTTGTCTTTGGCTCAAGTGCAATTCTGTTCCCTCCCTTCAGGCTGTTATTAACACTTTTATAATGAGTAACTAAAATAAAACTCCAGTGAATAAATACGCTCAAGGCATTTGGTTATTTCTGCAATTAGAGACAAACTGCCACAGTAAAGCTCAAAGCATTTGGGAAATTATATTCAAGGAAACATTTCCCATAACTACAGTAATCCTTGGGCTGCTCTTAGCAACCGCAGTGAGTGCCACCAAGAAGCTGGGTCTCTGTCATTACCCACTGGTGAGGGACAATTTGTCATCTGCTGTGGCACTGTGCAGCGTGGCACAATTTAATAGTGAAGAGGAGCCAAGTTCTGCAAAATCCTGTATTGGCAGTAATATTCACAAAATGCCACACAGTTTAAAAAAAAAGAATGTCAAACCCCAAACTCTTTATTCCTCAGAAGACAAGCATTTGCTCGGGTGGGAAGGGGTCCTGAGAGGGGACAGCCCCATCATTAGGCCACCTGCACTGCCCAGGTGAAATCCCCATCATATAAAACCCATACCCTGAGTAAACCCCAGCCTGTCAGCTCTTGGTTAAAGTTCTGGCTTGTTTTGCTGTTGATACATCTTTGATAAGCAGCAAGCAGGAAGCAGACAGCCTCCAGGCTTTTCTGACGTGATGCTGAGATGATGAAGAGGAGAGTTTGCCTGCTCAGCGCCCTGCCCTCTGGGCTGTGGGAGCTCTGAGGGTCTCCTCCAGGACACAGGCATGGAAGCATGGGTGAGGCTCCCAGTTCTCACCAGTCCACACACGGCCTGTCTCTCTCACTCCTGACAAGTTTTATATCAGATATCAGAACTCACTCTTACGAGATTAGTGCTACATGCCCACAGGGCACCATGCCCAGCTTTGCAGGTAACTATTACATTAACCTAGTAATTATTTATTCCAGCAAAACTCAAAGGGAATTTATTCTTGGAAGAAAGGATGGTAGAAAAAAGGAAAGTAACAGGCAGACAGGCTTTACAAAAAACTAATTTTCTTCTGTGACTGGTTAACCGGCTTTTGGAAAACAGAAGACAGTAAATCTCATTTATTTTGACTTTAATAATGCTTCTGAGGCTCTTTTGAGTGACATTTCTGAGCAAGCTAGGGAAACACGGTCTGAATGAAACAAAGAAGAGGTGGAAGCCAGAACATCTTACTGAGAGAGCAGTTTTCCATGACCCAAGGGGGATGCTGAGTGTGCTCCTGCACCTCTCTGGGTCTGACACTATCTGACCTATCCCTGAACGGCTGGGATGAGGAAAACCAGCACGTGTGTGATGGGCAAACACCTGATTTTCTACCAGAAAGTTCTATCAACTTGTCCAAAAAGCTTCCATCCAATAGATGGGATCCAACTACCACAACTGCTGTACGCAGGTGACTTCTGTCCTTGTTTCTGTATTCAAGAAGACAAGACCCTCAGGAGCAGAGTAGACTTGAGTCTCAACATTTCTAACATATGTGGATGATGGATTCTGATTCCCTCTGTAGCAATTTGGGTTGTTCTTGCATTTTATGGGCTTTGCACAGATTTCGTTACAGAAAAATGCTGAAAAATGCTGAAAATCTTTCAGATTCAGATCTTGAGTTCTTAGGTTTCATCATCTTCTCCCTTTCCCCTTAGCAAATCAAGTGTATTTTCAATTTTGACAGTAATTTCTCTTTAGAGAAGGAAATAATTGATCCTGAAGCCATTTGTAAATGTGTTTCAAAGACAGTGTAACATGAATGGCAACACTGAACTACATGGAAGCAGAATATCAAAAGTTTACTGACAATAATTTCTGTTTCCCCAAGGTCAATGAGGATGAAGTTTCTGTTTGAGCCATCCCCACGCTGGGTGCCATCAAGGGCAGTAGCCATCATCTCAGGGGTGATGCAGATCTAGAAGGGATTTGACCATCACTCCACAAGAGCAAGGAACCAAAACTGGTATTAAGTCACTTGCTAATTCCTTACCAACCTCCCTCTCACAGTGAATGCAGTTCACAGCAGGATCCACACATGTTTATCTTGCCCTTGCAGGTGGAATGTCACCACAGAGGAAGGGGCACGGTGAGAGGTGTGACTCCAGGGTATCTGGAAGGTGTCCCAGCACAGCCACAGCTCAACCCACTGGACACCAACCTGAGCACAAGTGGTGGCTTCTCATTCTGACAGTGAAACCAGGAGCAGAAATCTGAACAGAGCTGAATGCAGGTGACACAGCAACGGTCAGGAATGAAAGTTTCAGAGGATGCAAAAAGCCAATTAGAGAAATCCACAGAAGAAAAATCCATGAAGAACTGTTAAACACAAAGATACCACGGCTGATTCAGAAGGTCCCTAAACCATAACCTGCCGAAGCCTAAGGGAAGACACTGCAAAATTACCATTGTCATCAGAGGGCAACGGAGCTGGGGAAGGGTCTGGAGCACAAGTGTGCTGAGTTCCCTTGTGGCTGAGGGAACTGGGGGTGTTGAGCCTGGAGAAAAGGAGGCTGAGGGGAGACCTTGTGGCTCTGTGCAAGTCCCTTGGAGGAGGGTGGAGAGAGGTGGGGGTGGGTCTGTTCAACCAAGGAGCAAGGGACAGGACAAGAGGAAATGGGCTCCAGTTGTGGCCAGGGCAGTTGAGATGGGATGTGAGGAAGAATTTCTTTGTTGAAAGGGTTCTGAGGCATTGGAAGGGGTTGCCCAGGGCAGTGGTGGAGTCCCCATCCCTGGAGGGATTGAAGAGTCGAGGTAAAAGCAAGCACAAGCACTGGCATGTTGGTGGTGGAGACCCAGGGAATGGAATCGTCACACCGTCTCTCCTGCACGCCTGCTAGCTAGGCTACAAAGATAGAGCAGTAATTGGTGTACATTGCTGGATGATTAATAGCCACTTGAAACATCTAATGACATTGCATTTCATGCTATGGTCTGATGGACATAATCTGCCCATGATCCACACAGAAGCTGTTTTATAAATCAGTTAGCAGTCATCAAAAGTAGCGCTGATAGTAAATGCATTATTTTTTTAGTATTAATCTATTACAGCACTTCAATCCAAAATAATTTGGGTTTTGTCACTTACAAATGAAAACCTTATCTCTCCTTGCAGTGGTAAAACATCATTTTAGTATAATAGACGTGAAATGCTCTGTGTATTCTCCTACTTACAGAGTTTTGGTTGCCAGATGGATTACTTATAACATGGTTCCTTCAGATATTACTGAAAAGTATGCAGAAAATAGCTGGATTCATATTCAATCACCCTAAATATTCATTCCAGATAAAAGGTTAGTTTCACTTCAGGCTTTAAACCTACATATATATTGTCAGAGCATTTCCAGGAGCTGGGACTTGATCGGGATGGAGACAATGTGCACAGAGACCACACTTACTGAATGCCACTGGCTAATCTAAGTTTCTTGAACACTAAACTTTTCTCCTCTTCCAGACACAGCTCTGGGAATTACACCACTGCCTATCACCTTGCAGCAGGCTGAGGCAAAAACTGACCCAAATAGCTCTGAAAGCATCACACAAGACCATCAAGAAAAGACACAGGAAGAACTGAGTCTCTACTTCCAATTCAACGCCATGCAATGACCCCCATAAGCAACCAGAGCAATTGTCCCACACCTGGCAGCACAAGGGCCAGGTTACAGCAGGTGTCACTGTGTTCAACGATTCCCCTGGAACACCTGGAGAGTGTCACTTGTCTCTGTCCTTCACTGCAATGAAGTTTGGTTTGTTGCTTTCAGACCATCTCCCCCGAACAGTGATGCATGAGGCATGACAAAGCACTCGCACTCAGCCATTGCAGGTGCTGCTCTGCTGACTGTAAAGTGTTGGAGGGTGAAGGTCCTGCAGGACACACAGCATTTGCTTCTCTTGTGGCAGGATGTTGTATACAGAGACCAAAGGGACAACTCACAGAATCACAGAA
>NW_010316207.1:0-486 GCF_000700745.2 Antrostomus carolinensis
CGGTGAGACCGAACCGGACCCTTCCCGGTGATCCCGACTGGATCCATCCCGGTGACCCTGGAGAGACCGAACCGACCGATCCCCGAGAGACCGAACTGGCTCCATCCCGGTGAGACCGAACCGGACCCTTCCCGGTGACGGTGAGACCGAACCGGACCCTTCCCGGTGATCCCGACTGGATCCATCCCGGTGACCCTGGAGAGACCGAACCGACCGATCCCCGAGAGACCGAACTGGCTCCATCCCGGTGAGACCGAACCGGACCCTTCCCGGTGATCCCGACGCGATCCAACCGGATCCTTCACGGGGATCCCGACCGGATCCATCCCGGTGAGACCGACCGGACCCTTCCCAGGAAGCCCAAACGGACCCGTCCCGGTGATCCCGGAGAGACCGACCGGACCCTTTCCGGTGATCCCGGCTGGATCCATCCCGGAGAGACCGACCGGCTCCCTCCCGGGGATCCCCGAGAGCCCCTCCCGCTCC
>NW_010316207.1:528-831 GCF_000700745.2 Antrostomus carolinensis
CCGATCCCAACTGGATCCATCCCGGAGAGACCGACCGGCTCCATCCCGGTGATCCCGGAGAGCCCATCCCGATCCATCCCGGTGCTCCGGGGGAGCCTGAACTGACCGATCCCGGGGAACCGGAGTGGATCCATCCCGGAGACACCGACCGGATCCTTCCCGGTGCTCCCGGGGATCCCAAATCAACCGGTCCCGGATCCATCCCGGGAAACCTGAACCGGTGCAAACCAGGAGCCGAACCGGATCCACCCCAGAGATCCCGACCCCACCGATCCCGGTGATCCCGACCGGCTCCACCCCACC